>NC_068360.1:95678463-95959144 GCF_020536995.1 Dreissena polymorpha | reverse complement strand
AAAACCTACTTTTTCAAGCTTATAACACTAACTTGTAACATGACTGCCTGGTTGTATATAAAGCCAATGCAACTTATTCATGCGTCTCATTTACAATCTGACAACAACCGAAGCGACAACCTGTTCGTCCAAACATTGTGCAAAAATTCATTCGCGAGAAAAGAAATTTCAATGCGAATGGGTCACCAGAAGAAGTACATGTTTAGCGTACATGTCCTTTCACAGATGTCGAGGGACGCGTTTTACGTCGATAACTAACAGTCCGTATGACTACTTGAACTACAAGCCAACGCTGGACCATGTGTTTCTCGATGAACCGACACTAGCTGCGTTTGAACGAACGAATTGACTTGATGTTTTCTGTTGCCGATGAAAAGATTGATATGTGCTACTTCAAAATATTGAAAACATTAGTACCAGAACATTTCGCAACTCTAAACGAGCGCATAAAGAAGGGTAGATACATGCAGTCGAATCCACACGTTAAACTACAGACTGCCAATATGCATAATACCAGTGTTGGAGTTGCATGGAATCGAGGATTTCAGCAAAGTTTATTCTGTGAAATCGACTTGTCTTTCTTTGGAAAGGACTCAGATACGATTGAAGCTGAACACCTACTTTCGAGCAGTCATGACATTACTACTCGATTGTACGGAAAACGATATCGTGGAAATATTGGTGAAAAAAGGAGTGCTACCGAGTAAAAACTTTCAGCTTGTCAGTCACAAGAAAGAGCTCACCATAGGTCTGAAAATTGTGAGAAGCTGTGGTGTAAAATATACGAAGCGTTGCAAACTGGCATCGAAATGAGAGAGATGAATGCTAACGTATACTCACTGCAACCAAAATATGGATATCCAAATACAAATTTGTGTCAGGCGTTAGAGGTTTTTGTTTGTGATGCATCCTTTGTACCGCAAGCACATCAACAGTCTTCACATTGAAACGGAGCTGATCGATGGGGAAAAGGTAGATTAGTCAATGCTATTCCTAATCGCAACGCAAATTTGTTGAAGATCCAAAGGATCGTCGAGACTCCCCAAAAGATGCTTTGCAAAAATTTGCAAAACAAATGAAATGCCTTGTTTTGATGTGAAGGCATGTTCGGAGCAAATGAGATAATCAGTATGCCGGTGATTTGTCAATCATGAAAGAAGAAATTGTGGAACGTTAACCCCAGAACAAGAGGTACAAGAACGCCCAATGCCGTTAGCGACATGTTACCTGAAGAAGACCCATGTAAAGTTTATTTCATCAATCAGTGTCAAAACGAAGAACAGAAGATATGCTCTCTCAAGCGGTTAGAACATGCATTCCCAACATTCACATCCCACCGAACTTTGTCGCATTTTGTGTGTCGAAGGAATTGCTGACAAACGGCCTCGTTTTGTACATTCCTGCAGATTTGTGTGGTAGTCTGTTGTGTGCAATTTTTTGTTATATAGCTATTACATGTGTTTTGTTAGATGAATGAAATAAAATCCAGCAATGTTGCGCTTCATACTATTTGTCTTGTTTGTGTCTCTATGTAGCTGTAACGATAAATGCTTCAAGAAATCGCCAGAGCGCGATCTGGGTATATACAATGGTGCATTCTCGTTCGTTTCCTATGATGATGCGCTAGAAAAGTTACGCAAAATTGTATATATTCCTGAGAGAATGTACACAACGCAATATGATATTCTCGAGGCCATACGAAAGTCATAAATCAAAATTTGGGCGTGAAAGACAATTATTTGACCATTGATAATCACAGGGACAGGTTTTGTTTCCAAATCAAAGGCAAACTCTTTTTGATTTTGACCGCGAATATAGGTAGGATGCTAGCTACTGATTCTCTATCGCGATTCTTGGTACCAGACAATACATCTAATCATGTTGCAGACATCGAAAAACGCAGTAGCGATAATGATTTCGTTACATCGACAGTTTCAAACGAAATTGACACACACACAAACAGAGAAATGGAAAACACAACGCTTGCTTATATCCCCAACAATGGTTCGACAACCACAAAGGTTAACAAAAAAAAGCACGCAAGCAACACTGAGAGTTGCACACGAACATACAACTAAAACATTAAGTAAAAACCTTAACACATCAGTTGTCAATGCCCTTAACAATGGTTCAACAACCACAAAGGTTGAAGAAAATAGCGATCTTGGCACATCGAGAGTTGCAAACGAAACTAGCACACGACAAAACTACAGTGAAATCCATAACATAACGAGTGGTAATATCACAAATAATGGCTCAACAACCACAAAGGCTAACGAAAATAGCGAAACAGGATCTGTCCTTGTTATAATCGAAGTTGTGTTTTGCATTCTAGCCGTGTTTGCAATCGTTCTTGGACTTATAGGATTTGTGTATAACGTTATAAAAACACAAGGGACTAAAATAAATATAAAACACACTTATACAAACGGATCTTGTCATTCTTGATGTTCTAAGCCAAGCATGCGGTCGTTTATCGTTTTGTGTTTGTTCATTGTTGTCCGCGCAAACACAACAGTTCAAAGCGTTTCTTCTTACGGTTTACAAAACTGTTATTGCAATGTGTGTGATCCGACTAAAAGTATTGGTAAAATATATGATGGATCTTGCTACTTTATCAGTATTGAGCAACAGTTCAAAGTTGGAAACCAGTTTTCAACGCACGTCAATGTACGTAAAACTGTAAACAGTACCGACTATAATGCATACGATGTGGTCATTTTTGGACAAAAAAACATTCATCTAAAAACGGTTTTCACTCAGTAAGCAACGAATTTATTTTGAACAACATTCAAGGTTCTATCAAGATAGCGCTGTTCAACAACAAAGATAGGCCTGCTCAATGCGTTCATTTGTTCAAACGAAAATATTTGGGCATTTCATGCGAAACGGCTAACGTAGCGCTGTTAAAAGCGGATCGAGGAGAGTTTGTGACTGTGTCACCTTTCAATCCGCGTGCGTACAAGACATGTTCATTTGACGAAAACGCAGCAGCGTCGATCACATCACCTAAAACTTGTTCGTGATGAATGAAGATGGCCAGTGCTTACCAGCAGTGCTGCAAACAGAAGAAGAGTTTCAAAACGCTTTTGACTATCTGATTAACAGAACGCACGACCCGAAGGTGAATGCAATATCTCAAAATTTGATGTTCAAAATTGACAGTCTGAACGAAACGCTCGAATTAAACGATTACGCGATAGTCTATTCGCGAGTGTCATATGATGAGAACAATACGTGCTTGTATATCGACGTGAATGAAAAATCTATTTCGTATGAAGATTGTACAACAAAACGAACTCTGTGTCAGATTAGAATTCCTGGTATGGGACTGGATTCACCGAGTGACGATGATTCTAAAATAAACAGCTTTTGGGTCTTATTTATTGCACTAACATTTGTGGTTGTTTCTTTGGGTATTGTCATAGCTATTGTGTATGTTTTGCAAGGATTTCGATCTCGACGTGTACGAACCACTACAACAGTTCAAATAACGAGTGCCTAATTCTGGTATAAGACCATTCACGCAAAGTCAGTAGTTGTCATAACGAAAAAAAAATGTTGAGCTGTGAGTTTGTGGCTGCGATGGTAGCAAATTATTTGGAATGCAAGCAGTTTGAGGACTCAAATGACTCTCTTTGTGACATTGTCGAATGTGTGATTTTGCTTGTAAATAGCACTGTTACGATGCATGTTCTTACGAAATATGACTTGATAAACTCTTGTGTCGATGAAGACTATTTCGCCGAATTGCTTGAACAAAAGCTGAACAGTGGTTTGAGCTGGGATGTGTTTGTGACTGCATTTGTTTTGTTTGTTGCCGTCGTGCATGAACGATCGAAATACAACCTTGAAGGCTTCTACCACCTGGTCAAGATTCAAGACGTTTTTCGAAAGTATAGACTAAATGACTGGGTTGAAAAACAACCTGGTAAATGGAATGCATTTGTACATTATTGTAAACATGTTTGTTGAATAAAAAGTAGAAAACAGAAAAATACGTTTTTGGTTGTTTTATTCATTATCGCTTTCACATTCAACTTCACTTTCTACAGATAACGATATGTTTGAAGCCAAATTTTCGAATAATTCACACTCATCGATAATGTCTTTGAGACCAATCATATCGATGATTTCTTTGCACATATCAGAACCATTGGTTTTTAGAAAACTGTGTTTCTTCTCAACCACGCCATCGCGGTCAAAAATGTTGAAATATAGTTTTGTATCGTCTGGTCTGTCCATAACAAGCATCAAGTCGTCCTCGTCGTCATCTTCACCCAATCTTACATACACATTCAAATGAACTGTTAGTCCAAAGCATGTGATTTTGATCTGATAATCGAACTCGGGTTGAGGTTCATAGTCAGGAGAAAAAAATGCATATGGTTCAAATGTTTCAGATTTTGACATGCGAAACAATTTCACCCTAGGCTCCTCTGTGGATATTATGCTCATATGCTTTGATATGATGTCCCACAACTTATTCGCAGCAGATTGAGATTTGATTTTCCATTTTCTTTTCTGTATACGTTTCTGCTCTGGTGTTTTCGAACGAGCATTGAAGCATATGCATTGAACGTTCTCCATGTTCTAAAATGTGACCAATGTGGCAACGTTTACAGACAAAGTGAAACGGTTTGTGAAATAGATCGTTACAAAATTTGCATATAAAAGCGCAGCATAAAAAGTAAGCTTCATTTCATTTGTTGATGTTCGCGACTCTATTTCTTGGCATTTTGCTTATTCGATTCATCATTGAAGAACGAAACCCCGATTTTTGGGATCACAAAAAGACTAAAATTGACAATAATAAGAAGCCATGATTGTTGCTACAATCCTAGCGGTGAGCTGTATTCAAGACTTGCGATGGTGGTTTTCTTATAGAAAAATACGAAAAGAACACATACAGGTTATGAAAGAACTTCGTGAAGGCTTTCAAGCAAATAGTTGCTGTCATCGCAAAGTCTGCAAAAAACGTATGGCTCAACTACAGCTGGAGAAAGAGCAAGCGGTGAAAGACTCACGAACTTGTATAGTTTGTCGCAATGACGAGAAAACCTGTGTGGTAACAGCATGCTGGCACTTGTTTTGCGTAAACTGTTGCTGGCGCATGCATATGAACGGGAACAAATGCGCTGTATGTAGAAGTGAAATGTGCGGTTGGACGCCGATTTATTGGACCGATTAGAAGTTATGACTTTGAGTGTTTTTATAGTATCGATAAATAAACCGTTTAAATGCATGTTATGTGTTCGTTGTTAGTTTGGGAAGAAGTAGTATATTTGAGTTATGTAGTTTTCGATGGATTGAAAAACTCGATTCGACAGTATCTGACAAAATGCTTACATATCACAATGCTTTGAACATGAAACGTTTTAATATCTCCTTTATTTTTTTTATTGTATGAATAAAACAAACACACAAGTTTACTGTTATTGTTTTTTATTTACAACATACAACATACTACACTTATGTCATGACATTTTCTTCTCTGCGCTTTCGACTCAGACTACGACTGAACACCTTTGTAAAGCTTTTCTTCCTAGGCCTTGAACGTTTTTCATCGTTTTCACTAAGTTCGTTGACAGACTTCGGTTGAAGGTTTTCCTTAGACTCGTTTTCTCTTCTGAGCAATTCGTTATCATACGCGGTTTTGTTGTGAAATGTAAGAAGTTGTGGAATGCGTTTAAGAAACATCACCACTTCTGTCATGCCTAGGTGCTCAGCGAGTTCGATCATGTTTACCAGACTAGAGATTGACTGCCAATCCGAGTAATCTAGCGTGAGACCGTTACATTGGTACTCAGACAGGTTCATGAGAATTTCAAACACGTTCATCAATTCTTGAACACTGTACTTCGGCTGAATCTTGACATGATTTGTCTTAACGTTAGTGAACATTTTCACAATTGCTGCTGGGTATGATCTTTGTTCTTTGCCCACATAAAATACAACCCTGTCTTTGCTTTGTTTAAGCGACTGAATGAGCTTTGAAGAGATTTCAATACCAATATCGTACTTCAGTTTAGTGAACAAGCGATTAGTGGCTTCGGTGTCAGTGACCCGTTTAATATCTTTAACGTTTATGGTTGACATGGTTGACATGGTTGTGTGTGGTTTGAGTGTTTCTATAGAAAAACTAACCTTAAATAGATTTTTATCGCAGTTTTCCAAACCGTAATTTGTGATTGTATAGACAGTTGAACATCCACAAAAAGTCATGTTTTTTCTTGAGCTGGGAATCACATCCTATAGTGTTAATCATAACAAGAAAAACATAAACGCCTAAAAGCGAGTAAGGACAGAGTGAAGTGTTTCTCGAAGTTTTGTATGTATCGTAAATAAACTTTATGTATGTGGAATTGTTAACCGTACTTTCGTCAAACAGAGAGAAAAAATTGTAAGCTTTCAGTCGGTTGTATCCACACATTGGATAACCAAACACTGAGTCAAAATGACTTGTTATTTCGCTAGTTGTCAATTTCGTGAACAGCGACATGCGTTCATCGTCTTTGAACTCATTGAGAACCATCGTGACACACGTTTGAATTCCGCACCCGAGTTTCGAGTTAATATCTACTAGCTTGATTTCGAATGTGCGTATTTGCTCTTCGTATTCTGTTATGTACTGCAAAATGCATAGCGAACATTCGTTGTGATGTCTCGAGTACATGGGTGAAAACAAGTAGGTGTTTTGAGCTAACTGTTCGTCTTCGTCAATAATCAAATCCTCATCGATATCCATTGATAAAGAAACACATGTGTACAGTTCAATGGTACAATTTATTTAACATATATACGAAAATATGACAAATACAAGTCAACATAATCATACAATATTGCAACAACGTAGTCATTGGTCATCATCGCTCAATTCTAGATCACTGAGTATTGTTTTTTCCTTTTTCGGTTTCTTAACAGTTTTTTTTTTCACCAGATTTTCGCATTCTCTTAACAGCCAGAGCGTTCATAATTTCCTCTTCATCATCGTTCAGCGTATCTGACATTTCTGCATCGGAGATGTCGATATCGGCATAGTTGCGTTTTTTCTCAACCTTGGAAGATTTGATTCGCTCTATCAAAGAAAACATGGTTTCGTCTTCCCCAGAACCGAGTATTTTGTTGAGCACATCAATTGGAACTCGATCGAAAACCTTGGAGCTCACAGTCTTCAAAACATCGTCTTGCAGGTTTTTTGTTTTCTTGATGCCCTTTATCAGATGCTGCGTTCTTACTTTGAGGCGTCTGTACTGCGCTAGTTTGGTATCAATCTGTTGTAATTTCTTAGAAAGGTCTTCTA
Source organism: Dreissena polymorpha (assembly GCF_020536995.1). Taxonomy (NCBI): domain Eukaryota; kingdom Metazoa; phylum Mollusca; class Bivalvia; order Myida; family Dreissenidae; genus Dreissena; species Dreissena polymorpha. The sequence continues at coordinate 95,951,841 of NC_068360.1, read as the reverse complement.
ACTTCGAACTATAGTTAGGCGACACGAAGACACCTGGCTCGACTTCAGAAACCCAATTCCTTTTCACGCCGTGTTGCAGGACAGCATTTGCAAACTCATTTATTCGTTCACGGTTGTTCAGCATTTGTTGTGCCATCGTTGAAAGTTATTGCGAGTGTGCTTATTTCGTTAAACGCATCAATATATATACGTGTGAAAAAATAATGCACGCCTTACTTGTTCATCATTGGCTTGAATAATCGAATGTAGTACGCCTCTTTGGCTTTACGCACGTGCTTGTCTCGCTCTGTCTCCAAAACGAATACAGTGTACCGTTCCTTAACATCGCACAAGTGTTTCCCACATTCTATCAAATGGTCAGTAGCTCGACACAAATGCTGCTCTGTTCGAATATGAGAGTTGTGTGTATGAATGCGTTTTCTCAGATTAATGGTCTCTCCAATGTACTCACCGCAGCAAGTGTTGCACTTCAGTACGTATATAACATCTGTTGATTTACAAGTTAAGTTCTCTCCATCTTCCACTATATACACAAAACCACAATTAAACTGAAAACTATTTCCACTCTTTATTTGAGAACATAAAGTGCAACGCATACCGTTACATGGTTTAACTTTGTAATCCATACAAATTTCGATATTTCGAGATTGTGAATAAAAATGTGTTTATACGCTTTTTTTTTACGCAAACGTGAAGATCAGCTGGTACCGTGAAATTTATTCCCTGTTCTTGCATAGCCAACGTAATGTCAAAACACGAACAGTTTTGCGAATTGAGCTGACTGAGATGTAACGTTTTACTAACGTTTGTGAAACAAAACTCGATTGTCAAGTCGAATATGCACACGTTTTCGTCTCCGATATCGTCTAGTATGGTTTCAAAAATGCTCTCGAGCAGTTCATACGAAGACATTGTAAATTGTGACAAGATGCATTCATCAACATGGATCCAAAATTCTTGAATGTAACCCTGGCTCTCGCTTTCAATCGTATACATGTCCTCATACGAAGAAGTCATTGTGAGTTGTGACAAGAACGGATACAAACGGTTTGATATATGTCATCAGTTTAAAACATTATCGTTACGACTAGCGATGTTGTGCAGTGCAACTATGAAGCAAATAACAGCCATCACAAGCACAATGAATCCACCAACACAAACAGCGACAGTTTCCCAAAACGTTAATTTTCTTAGTCCCGGTTCGTCATTCAATGTACTTTTACCCAACAAAACCTCGCAAATCGTGGGACTGTGTTTGCATTTTTCGATTGAAATGGTCTTTGATCGCATATCGACATACGTGCATTCTTGTCCACTGTTCGTCCTTTTGTTGTACACAATGAAGTGTTCGCTTGTGACAGAACTGTCATCTATATTTTTTATTTGAAACTTTGCCTCACTCATATTGTGTGCAGTGTTCTGAGTAATGCTAACCAAATATGAAACTAACTTATCATCCAAATCGTTAACACTCGCAATATTTGAGTGCGAACAATTTTCATCAATCCGAAAACATTTGCCATCATTCGCTTTCACAGCACCAATTTCGCAGTATGTAAAATTAGGCCATTGTATTCGTGGAACGCGAAAGAAATGTCCCTGTATCGCTATAAGCACAGCATTCGTGCTTTCGGTGCAGTTTTCAATATGGTATGTATTTCTGAATAACGACATACATTTTCTCTCAACAGTTTTGCCATCTTTGGTGCTGTAGACGGTAAGTTGATATGATGAGGTTTTTTTTGCGAGAATAACTTCGTTACTCACTTGTTTCACTGTTTGACTTAGTATCTCATGTAAAGCACGATCACGTTCGTTGATAATCAAGAGTTTGTACTCGCGAAATGGAGAAGAATGCGTATTAGAGGAAATCTTGAATGATGAATCCAAATTGATAAAATAGCACCGATTGTTGTGCAATTTGCCGATTGTAGTAGAACGATTGCATGTTCGGCAGTAACAATTTTGCAATCCATAAGTAGATACCTCTGCAACGGTCTGCTTGTCATGCTTAATTACCATTTTATGCTTGTTTATAGTATCTTGAATATTGCGAAATTGTTGGTTAACGACAGTATCGTTTTGAACTGGCAGATTTATGGTCTTTTTTGGATTGTTGCTTACATTTCGAATATCGTGAAATTGTTGGTGAACGATAGTATCGTTTTTTACTGACAGATCTGTGTTGTTTGTCCATCCGATTGTAGGTAAGATTTTCAGGTAACAAAAGTCGATATTTGGAACATTTGCATCGCTTTTCTTTTTCTTCGAATCATAGTCAGAGTAATCCTCGTCAAAGTAATCCTCGTCAGAGAGATCATCGTTAAAGTCAATTTTATCATCGATTTTTAAGCGGATCTCACTCATTTCTTGCTTAATTTGTGCGAGTGCGTCCCGCAATTCTTTGGACTTATGAGGGATATATTCTACTCCTAGATCATATTCTTTGACGTGCTTGTATAATGCCAAATCACTCAATTTTCTCTTTAATAACGCATCTTTGATTCGTGTTAACGCATGATTCAGTCTCTCGGGACTAGCACCTTGCACATTTACATCGCACCATGTCCCTAACGTTGTACACAGTTCAGTATTGAATCTGATGATGGCATGACCTTGTATCCCATTTGCACAAATTTCACTTCCAATATAGGTTAATGAAAAATTGTACGGTAGCAAAGGTATCCAAGCGTGTGTAGAAATCTCAGTGTACGCCGATTCCACAAACTCACTGATAGAGTACGTTTTCGGCTCAATTTGCAATCTAACTAATAGACTGGGTGTATCGTAAGTGATACCCATTTTTCCTACTACAAAACTATAGACTACACTGTATACCGGTTTCGAAAACGCTTTTCTCTTATTTGGACATCTAGAAAGACCTATGGATTTGCATTGTTGCTCATGTGCCTCTAAACTGAACTCTGGGTTTTTCATCCATTTGTTGAACAAACGTAAATCTTCGTTGACATCGTCGTATAATGACAGATAATCAAAGGTTACGTTTACCAACACATAAAAATCCCCATTTGTGACAACGATCAATTTATCCTGTAAAGGCTTGAAACAAGACTGTTCATAAAAATTTGGGTTTGGACGTCCTAACGCATTTGTTTCCACCACAAGAACGAGTAAAATCACACAAAAGTACTCACACGCACGCATAATGAACATTAAATAGTTGGTCACAAGTTGCATAAATACTTCATATATAGATTAAATCATTCATTCTTTTGCCAATCATCATCATGACAAGCAGTTTCGTGTCAACCAAAATACAAGATAAGGATGTTTTGAATCAGATCGAAATGTATGCGACTCGCAAGGCTGCTCTAGAACCAACAAAACGATCATGAGATTATTTGATGAAATTGTCGAGGAAACTGAAAGAAAAACTAATATCGGAAAAATCAAAATTCAACACGCACTAATGGAGTCTTGTACTTCAAGAAATACCTTTTCGGTTTGGTGTTTTGTGATCAAGGATGTGACAAACGAAACTTTGAGAGTTCTTGCTACGAAAGCGAACCGGTGCAGATTCGATTTGATGTATAATTATACTCACGGTGGAAACTGGATATGTGGCGCAATAGATTTCCACGGTTCGGAGAAGTCAGAAGATATTATCCAAGCGATACTTGAAACAGAGAACGTTTTTGAAATGTTTAGTGCCAATGCGATGACAAAATTTACCCATCAAATTGTGTCACATCGTGATTGTTGAATAAAATGTATTGTATTATAGCTTGTGTTTTTGTGTTTATTTTTTGATACTTCTCGAAAAACAAACAATACGCAAAATCGTTTTAGGTTTTTTTATTAACACATACATGCACAATCGAACACAAAAGAACAAACATGCCATAACTTTCAATGCCTGAGTCTTACATCTTCTTTGTTCATTTTCAATATCCATGTTATGATTGCTTATATTCAAATGTTTTGAGTCGTAGCGTTATCGAAAATACACCTAAACTTCCTATACAAATACATGGATGTTGCCTCTCATATTCATCCATGTATTGAACGAATGCCTCATAGTCAGAAAAATAAATATACTCGGTCTCTTCATCCCATAGACGTTCAACCTGATTTTGTTTTTCATCATCGATGCCACTGATTTCGTCCGAATAAAAATTGGTTTCTTCTCTATATTGGTCGTCCAAAAACTGTTCGTAAGATTCGAAAACCTGTTCTTCTAGTATATCGCAAGCATCATTAGTTCTGCAAACCCAACACATTTTTCTATCATGTTTCTCTACATCTTGATCATTGGAACCTTTTTGAGGTATGTAATTATCATCGTCGATTCTGTCCTGGTAATATGTTTGCTTTTGATCTCGTTTTGCATTGCGTATTTTTGTTCTTTGTTTTCTTTTTTAGCCTGTGTTCAGCCTTTTTACGCTGCTTTTCAGTTTGTTTTCGATTAGATTTGTAGCGGGTACGAGTACAAGTCTTATCAATTTTCGCCATTAGCAGCTCATCCAAATCACTATAATCATCGTATTCGTCATACTTTTGGTCATCTTCGGTTTGAAGGCTATCAACCGATTTATTTAAATATTTTTGGTTATCATCGCTAGAATGAACATCTTGATCGCTTTCTGTTTCCACAATTCCATAATTATCTCTTTCATATTGCTTTTCAAACTCGATTTCCAAGTACCTATAGCATAAGTCATAGTCAAAAAATTCAAATTCAAAAGGACAAGCACGGCAAAACCGTCGATGACTGAGTCTCACTTCTTCTTCTTTGTTCATGTTCCAATCGAACACAAAAGGGCAAGCGGGGCACAGCTGTCGATGCCTAAGTCTCACATCTACTGTGTCCATGTTCCAAATGGAAATGTGCGCATTGCAAAACACGCATCTAACGCAATTGAAAATAGTGTCGGAGATGACACAAGGGTCGTAGATGAACCCTTGGCTAGCCAGGTCTTCCTTTGACACCCTGCGTATGGATGGCCTGCCTTCAAAGGTTTGAAGTCTATGGTCCATATTTTGAAAGCGACTGAAGGCTCGTGGTTCAGATTTTCTAAGCCTCGCAAAACGACTGTACACAGACATGTTTGCGAACAAACGTTCTTAGACTTACTAACGTATTCATCTCCTATTTATACCATTTTTTGTAATGACTTATGCGATACAACTCTCGTAGTACAATTAGTGTTTGACATTGTATATTGAAAACAAAATTAGCCCGGCAAAATTAGCGGGGGGGTCTTTTTTAAAACCCCACCCCCCTTATTAAACCGTCAGAACATTTTCCGGGCATATCATATAGCGCCGCATCCCGCACCAAAAATGCACACAAGAAAAAAGTGGCTGTGGTGCTGTGCAGGGAGGGATGCAAGCAACTGAGTGATGATCAAACATCAAAGATTGTTGAAATTTTCACAAAAATGAAAGAGAGAGACATTGCTTTAAAAGAGATTAAAACAACTAGTAATTGATTTAGTGTGTTCTTTATAATATTTTGTTATTTATATAAAATTTATAACTTAATGGTCATTAAGGCATGCCTGCAAATGATTATTTAAATGGGTATGTTCAATTAAGTATGAACTGTATGATGTATTCAATAAGACCCAAACTTCACGACGCGATTTTCCCAATTTCAGGATTTCACGACTCGATTTTTCCCAATTTTGAGGTTTTCACGACTCAATTTTTCCCAATCGGACCGGTACAGGTACTTTTCCCAATTGGACAAGGAAAATCGCTGCCTTATCATCAATGCGTTCCAACGATGGGGCAATCTGTGAAACTGGTCCTGACGGGCAACTCTTCAACAAGAAGTTTCCTTCGCATACATTCCAAGTCTGCAATAGACATGTTTAAATATTTAATTCATTTTGAGGACTTCAGTACAAATACAAATTTGTACAGTTTATAAATTAAATTTCCTGGCAAAATGTAATCCATAGAGCATTACCCAGTACAAAAGTTGACAATCACAATAGCTCTATTTGCAATTTATGTTAATATTTCAGAACACTTAGTAATTTTTGTTGCACAAAATCAAAGTTTTTAATCACATCATCACTTATACATGTAAAAACCACCTTGCATGAAACTTTCTGTCAAGTAATACATATTAGGGATATGTATTTTACTCATGCAACTTTTTAAAAATGTTATGATTTTTTAAGATTCATTTTATATTCAATTTTCATGTTTGTAAGTCATTTTATCTTCTGTAAATGTTATTTACAAAAAAAGGCAGTAGATGTTGTTGAAAATAGAATATGATATCGATGTTGATTATTTATATTATTTTATTTTCTTTGAACTTTAGATAAAGTCACAAACTGAGTGTATTGCAAAGTCATGTTTAGTAATCTTCATTAAATTTTGACATAAATATGAATAGTAATTGCTATATATGACACATTTTTTATGAAAGCCAATGTCATGTGAGGCTTTTGCAAAACAAAAGGAAATATTATTTAATAAATTTCTGCTTTCTTAAATTTTCTAATTGAGCTTAATCATTAAAGGGGTTTCTTAATTACATTAGTTGATTTTACCTTATCGGTGGACCACTTTTTTGTGTAAATCACAGCTTTGCCATTCTGATTTATTATTTTGAAAACATGTGGCCTGCTGTGGTTACAAATGGGATTCATGTCGAGGTACTCAGCAAAGTTGTATACCTCACTGAGCTTGATCCCTGGAATCATCCATTTTAATATCTTAAAATGAAAGCTTGGTATATGTTTTTTATGTTTCACTTTGAATAATTCTTGTGGCTCTCAGAAAGACAAATTTTAACCAGATAATGAACAAATAAAGATGTACTAATAAAAAGGTATTGGTCAATCTGAGTATGGTTCATTTAATACACTTGCATGTCAACTATCAAGTGGCTTCAAAGTACTAGTATTGCAAAAGTTATGGCCAATGTTTGAGTCTGAAGCAAACAAACAAACCAACAAACAAACAGACAGGTCAAAAAAAAATATTTCCCCTAGCATAGACTAAGGAACAAAACAATGAAATTAAATACCTGTACATGTTGATGCCGATTTGTTAGCGATTTGGTAACAATTTAATAGACCCGATTTAATACTGATTCATTATTTAGTTGATTTTATCCCGATTTATTTGCACGATTTGTTTACGATTGATTGACGATTCATTAGTTAGCTCATTTGCTTGGGATTTCCATCGGTACCAAATCGTGAAAAAATCACGTCACTCGTCAACTGGTCTATTTACGATTTTTTCGACCGATTCATTCACATATTTTTTTGCTTGGGTGCAGTTAAATAATATACTCCTATTTCGAATATTTTAATGCTAATTCTGAACCTTAGTAAGGGAAGTTGTGTTTAAGAAGTATGTAAACACGGCCGTACGCTATTGTTTTGATACCTTGACTTCTCGTAATTATCAAAATAACAACAAATCGGCTTAACGGTTACCTATCATTGTTCAATGGAATGCTCCGAACGCTGGATTTGGGCAAGTTCATTTCTTAAATAGACAAAAATGTTTAGATAAAAACCACAAGACGAATAGCATTCTAAAATATCAATATTTGATTGAAAAAGTGCATTAGAGATTACATATGTTATGTACCCTCACAAAAGCATATTCATAAAAAAAGAATCGATAACACTTTCACATGTATGGTACGTGTAAACACCTACATGACATCATGAACCAATGACGTAAGACCGTGTGCAAAAAAGAGCGGGTCCCCCACTAACGGTCATTCTAGATGAAGTCTTTAAATCAGTGTGATGTGGATTAAAAAAAAAGTTTGGATTGCAAAATAAAAGTGAAAGTGTAACATTTTTTGGATGGATTACAGTGTTTATCTTATGAGGAGTTAAATAATTCATATTGGTGAAAATGACTGACTATGCAGTTTACTAAGAAATTGGATTGCATTTGAAGTGGTAAATGGATGCACTGCTCAATAATCTTAGCGTTTTTTTCTCCATTAAATTGAATGGTACTTTAAAATTATTCTTAAAGCCACACAACTTATTTGGCTTAGTAATTTTTTAAGTATAAATATGATACATTTTATGTATGCCAATTACAATATATTTGGAGATAATATAGAGAATATTGTGTGAGTGTTGAATAAAGATCAAGTTTTACCGACATCCGATGCTAAGAACCATGGTAGCGCGAGTCTAGCCGAGCATGATCAACTTGATCTTTATCCAAAACTCACATAATATTCTATTTATCCTATTAATTATTTATTCCATTTGTACATTTATAAAGTTCAAATAACGCATTTTTTTAGACAATTTTGACTTGTTCTTCACAAGATTATAGTTTAGTTGTATTGAAACTTATTTTGTGTTATTATAAGGGTAATGCTTAATTTAACATTAATCACATTTTTTAAACATAACACATCAGAATGATTATTCAAAATAGAAGGTCATAAAATTGTTATAAAAATTTATAATACCGATTTTTACTGTTTAACTAGTTCTTCTTGAATGCTCTGAGCTTTTATGATTTCATACGTACAACTTGTAGGGTCAATATGGCTGGGAGTTGTATAATTGCAACTAACTATTTACCTTGCGATTATTGTTCAATTGTTGAGATAAGAAGTCTCCACGCTAGGACTCATGAAAGTGCAGGTCAGCACAGAAGGTAATCGTGATGACTCCGCGATGACCTGTAAATAAACTCTGACATTCACACACTCCGGAAAAGTCTTCTGTTATGGATCATAATAAGGGACACGTCAGAAAAGTTTAACTGTTTCGCAATATAATTTTGGAGAATGATATGTTATTACCTGAAGTAGCTTCGTACTCGTTCCTGTACACGTTTGCTGATAAATGTGTATGATGACGATTGTGTAAAGCTTTGGGGAATAACATATTTAACATCATTATTCATAGTTACTGAAGTGATGGATTTCTTCTGTACAGGTAAGTTTGTTTTATTCCTATTTTCACAAGACGTCTATTTTCCTTTATTTTCTTCATGTCAATAGCATTTATTTTTATGCTACCGAGATAATCGTGTACAGTGATAAATCTTTTGAATGTACGGATAGGATTTATCGATAACAGTGCTAAAGAAGTGTGAAAAATAATACTTACCCAAATGTTGACAATCTTTCAAAATCAGGCTGTCAAAAATTGTCGTCCGTATCGTGTGTATGATGACGTCATACATTGATGACGCCATACACAAACTTTGAAATGTCAATAATTGTCGTCCGTATCATGCGTATGAGAACGTCATACACTAATGACGTCATACAATAACATAAATTTTGACATATGTCGTTTGGTAGTAAACATAACTGTCGAAAATCATGAGTTGGAACATCGAAGGGGAGTTTCCAGATTTTTATGTAACCATGAATGGAGTAAGGTGTGTTGGTGACTCCAGGAAACCTAACACCATAGAGAAGTGTGCCAGCGGAAATAACAAAGACGAAATATGGGTATGCCTTTTCCTTTTCTTTTGTGGCTAATTTCACCTATGTCTATTCGTTTAAAAGCTCAAAAGGATCATTGAAATTAAATGTACTGACAGTTTCATGCTGGTGATTTATTTTTAACTTGAATGTGCAGTTTATGTAGTGTTTTTTATATATACTCAAGGGATGATTGAACTTTACCGGTACGCAACACTTAACATCAAACAGCGTACCCTTACCCTAACCATTAACACTTAACACATAACAACTAACGCAACACCTTATAATCCTTTTTATCCTATATATTTCCTTTGTAACGGGGGCTACTGCCCCCAAACCCCCGCCTTGTCGATAGTGGTAAACAACTGCGTACCGGTAAAGTTCAATCTAGCCTATATTCAATCATTAATATTTCTTCAAATGCGATTGTCAAGTGCCCTGAGTGAGAATATTACCTGAATTAATTTAAACTTTAAATTGTATTGTTTAATTCCAGCCATCAGAGTGCATGTTTAATGCTTTGATATACAAAAAAATGGCTTGCAGTTCAAATTTGAAGGAGAAAAGAATGGGAAACGGTTGAAGCGGAGTCTTGTAGAGAAGGGTAACACAAAGGTATTCCTGTCCTGGGTGAAATAATTGTGTGCAGTGCATTTAGCTGCACATCGTTATTCTTATCGGTTTATCATAAATGTTTCTATGCCTTTCTTGATTTATTGTACCCTAGCGGTTTCTGCCAGCGACCAATTAGCAAATATTACTGTTAAAGATAGTGGTCACTGGCATTTTATTAATCAATAAATGAAACATTAGATTAAAAATATATCAAATTTAACGATTAATATCATATATAATGTACCTGAACAATCATTAACAAGGCAAAAATAAATTAAATGTTGTTATGTCAATTTCATTCACAGTTTTCATCTGCCATCTCCAATGCACAGTTTCTTGAAATGTGTGAAAGAATGAGGATTCCCGTGCAAAGAAAAGGGAAAAAAAGTAATTGTTACCATAATCATTAAACATTTTATTTTCAGTAATGATAAATCGACATGCCTGATTTCATTCAGGGAGTGATCAATCCAATAAATTATTCTATCAGGTTATTAAAAGTGCATCGTCCAACACGCAAATTCGTTGAATTGATATCTCCCGCGAAATAAATTTTGTTTATGGCCAAAACAATATTCCTCCACATATGGTGGATGAATCCGGGAGTATAATAACTCTAATTTGCAGGGAAATTACGTAGTGTTATATTGAAAATAGCATAGCAATTTCATTTTTATATAAATTATAAAGTTAATAAAATAGAAGTTATGTGAATTTGTATCATTGCATGTTATGTATCTGATTGTGTTTTTATTTAATGCAAGCTGTTCCTGCATGTACTAGTATTAATGTTGATCATGAGGTGGAACCAGTGCCAACACCTGTACCTTCAGAAGTTCACCAAGATTTGAAGATTTTAAAAGAAAAGTCTGCAGGTAAAAGTATAGGGTATAAAAAAAATTTACATTGACATATTGCTTTATATTTTTGCATACTTCTTTAACAACATAACCCCAATATATTAACAAGAGCAGACAACTGTATCAAGAATTTCTTAAGAATTATTATCCTTTTTATGTCACCCACCACTATAGTGGGGAACAAATTATTTTTGCCCTGTCTGTTGGTTCGGTTGTTGGTAAGGCCAAAATAAAAACAATGTGTTTGTGAAACACAATGTCCCCCTATATGACGTTTGATGTGGAGAAGATTATGTCAATGGGCATCGATGTTCTTTGCATTACAAGATTGCATTTAAATTTAGTATTTGACGAAATAAAAGCAAAAGTGTCGTCCCTGATTAGCCTGTGTGGACTGCACAGGCTAATCTGGGACGACACTTTACGCACATGCATTATGCACAGTTTTCTCAGAACGCGACTCGTTTGAGATACATGTAGTATGCCTCTTCTAAAAGTTTCATGAATCAAAACATGTCTGCCATACTCATATATTTGCATTTTTAATACTGTTCATCTCAGATGTTTTATGATCTCAAAGTAAATAATTCTAAAAGTAATAAAACATGTATGAAACTAGATCCAGTTTAATAATATCTAAAGTTTATGCTCTGTTTAATTTCAAAGTATTCATATATATGTTTAAATGGAAAACTGTATTGTTTTTAGCTCACCTGAGCGATAGCTCGAGGTGAGCTATTGTGATCACTCAGCATCCGGCGTCCGTCCGTCCGTAAACAATTTGTAAACATCTTCTTCTACTAAACCATTGAGCCAATTTCAACTAAATTTCATGTGGAGCATCCCTAGGTCATGGGACAAAAGAATTGTTAAAAAAAATTTGATCACATAACCAAGATGGCCGCCATGACCATATATGGTAAAAACCTTAAAAAATCTTCTTGTAAGAAACCGCTCATCAGATTTTCAAAAAATTTCACAGGGATGACCTTTGCGGGCTCCCCTGAAAAAGTTGTTCAAAGAAATTTGATTCGTCAAAAAACATGGCCGCAGGAGCTCGTTGAACTTTGCATGTTTATTCGTTTTTGCCTATTTTGTGAAAACTTTCAAAAATCTTCCACATTTTTTGTCCGATCCTTTCCAAATTTGCACAGTGTCTTTATATCAATGAGGACACAAACCCTACAAAAAATGAGCATTATTGGTCCATGAAGTACAGAATTACCTCCCCTTGAATTGAGAAAATGGTGTTTATGCAATAAAGTACAAATTTTTCATCCAATTCTTTCCAAACTTGTAAGGATTTAGCATGGTTCAAACAAGGGAAACAACTACGGTTTATGCATGTTCTTTTTATTACAGATTTGCCTCCCTTTAATTCATTCAAAATCTCATTTTACAGCAGAGATTCCAAATCTGACCTGTAAATGAGCCCCATATTTACTGCTGGTGCTATGTTACCTTTTCCCATTTGATCATTCTTAAGTATTGGTCTTGTAATGCTGCTACTGCTACTGCTACTGCTACTACTACTACTACTACTACTACTACTACTACTACTACTACTACTACTACTACTACTTCTACTACTACTACTACTACTACTACTTCTACTACTACTACCACTACTACTACTACTACTTCTACTACTACTACTACTACTACTAGTACTAGTACTACTACTACTAGTACTACTACCACCACCACCACCACCACCACCACGTCTTCTATTACTACTTCTACTACTACTGCCACTACTACTACTACTTTACCACTACTACTACTACTACTACTACCACTACTACTACTACTACTACGACTACTACTACTACTTCTACTACTACTTCTACTACTACTACTACTACTACGTCTACTACTACTACTACTACTACTACTACTACTACTACAACTACTAGTACTACTACTACTACTACTACTACTACTACTACTACTACTACTACTACTACTACACCACCACCACCACCACCACCACCATTCACAGTGACAAAAAAACGTATTCACACAATGGCTGCTACTACAACTTATAGCCCATATAGGGGGGCATGCATGTTTTACAAACAGCCCCTGTTTCTATGGGATTTTAACCACAACTGTTCATGTTTATCTCCGACACATATTTTTAGGTCACCTGTCATGAAGTGACACGGTGAGCTTATGTGATCGTGTGAGGTCCGGCGTCCGTTGTGCGTGCCTGCGTGTGTCCGTGCGTCCGTCCGTCAACAATTTGTTTGTGTAGACAGTAGAGGTCACAGTTTGCATCCAATCTTGATGAAATTTGGTCAAAATGTTTATCTTGATGAAATCCGGTTTGGGATTGTATTTGGGTCATCTGGGGTCAAAAACAAGGTCACTAGGTCAAATAATAGAACAACCTTCTGTAGACAATAGAGGTCACAGTTTTCATCCAATCTTTATGAAATTTGATCAGAATGTTTATCTTGATGAAATCTGGGTTGGGATTTTATTTGGGTCATCTGGGGTCAAAAACTAGGTCACTAGGTCAAATAATAGAAAAACCTTGTTTAGACATTAGAGATCACAGTTTTCATCCAACCTTTATGAAATTTGGTCAGAATTCTTGATGAAATCTGGGTGGGATTGTATTTGGGTCATCTGGGGTAAAAATCTAGGTCAAATAAATAGAAAAACCTTGTGTTGACAATAGAGGTCACAGTTTTCATCCAATATTTATGAACTGTGGTCAGAATGTTTATCTTGATGAAATCTGGATTGGGATTGTATTTGGGTCATCTAGAGTCAGGAACTAGGTCACTAGGTCAAATCATAGAAAAACATTGTGTAGACAATAGAGGTCATAGTTTTCATCTGATCTTAATGAGTCAGGTGAGCGATTCAGGGCCATCATGGCCCTCTTGTTTAAATATGTTTTTGATTGAAGAATATTAAATTTTGAAAAGGTTATATTATATTTGCCAATATAAGGGGAAAGTTCTACTGCCGTATTAATGTTATTAAATTATGTCTTCATGCCTTTCTAACCTGAACCCTGGGGTCCTTTGCACTAAGGGAGCCCCATTAATGGCCTATAGGGTAAATGTGCTTTAACCCTTCACCTTATAGCTTTGTTACGTGGCAGGTTAGCATGCTACAGTGGGTGACTATAATAGCCAAAGGGTACATAAAAGCTGTTAATATGGAACAATAGATACACAGAAAAGTATATATGTGCATGGTTACAACATCTAGCTAGGATAACACAACAATTAACTACAAATACAGCATAAAAGCAATGGTCTCTCAACACTTGAATAAAAAAAACAAAATCAAAATATTTCAAATGAACAATACACTGTTGAATCTACTGAAACAAATAATTCCTGAAGACTGCCATAGCCACTAAATAACTTATGCATCCAACCAAAATATTATTTTTCCCCGACTTTTCACTGACTTTCCTGAAATTTAATTTTTCACTGACCATTGTTTAATATTCCCTGTCTTTTCACTGACCTTGAAAAAAATCAAATTTCACTGTCTTTTCAAGTTAAGCAACAACTCTGTTAATGAATATGATGGCTTATGTTACACTGTCAAGCACTCGAATAGTCGTGCGTGCTGTCTTCTGACAGCTCTTGTTTATGAAAAAAATTTGTTTAATCTGTTTATTTATTATTTGTTAATTATTTGTATTCCAGTATGTCAATTCCATTGCCGCATAATTTTGTCATACTTAATTAATTGTTTGTTTAAACAATAATGGCGCGATAAAAATGTGTTATGTATTCAAATGTAACAGGTTTTTTCACGGTTGATCTGGATTGCCTTACGGCTCCAAGTGAAGAATTGGTGGTGCGATGCACAGACACTACATGGGTGCAGCAAATCAAAGAGAGCATGAGATCTCAACCATCACGGCCAGTCACAAGAATTCCGGTTCTGTGTGAAAGAGAGGTAAAAATATAATATCAGTTTCACATTACAATTAACGTGTGCCAATACTTAAATAATACATTTTAAACTTTTTACAAATCCCAAAAAATGTTGTTTTTTTTAAGTTTTCATTTTTAGCTCCACTGGCCAAAGGCCAGCGGGGCTTATGTCATGGTCCTGTGTCCGTCGTGTGTGCGTGCGTGCGTCCATCCGTGCGTTAACTTTTTTTTTAAAGCCACACACCTTAATATGAACTACATTTCATAGTAAATTTAAGTATAGATAAGAAACATATTTTATTTATGCCATTTAGAATATATCTGGTAGTTACAGGGTAGAAATCCATCTTTTTGCGCTTTAAAACTTAAAAAATAATCGCGTGTGTCGAAATGGACGTATACGTCTAGAAATCCTACTTTCGGTTTGAAAAGCGGAACCATTTGAAAAATAATAAATTACTTGCTAACTAGGCTATATATTTAATTTTATCTTTGCCAATTAGAATATATCTGGTGGTTACAAGGTAGAAATCCGTCTATTTTGCGCTTTAAAACTGAAATAATTATCGCGTTTGTCGAAATTACGTTTACGTATAGAAATCCTACTTTCGGTTTTAAAATTAAAACAAAATAATAAATTATTTGCTTACTAGGCTTTAGATATAATGACAATTTTGCACACTTTCAAATTGCATCAATATGTATTAATTAACATATATTTCATTTCAAGGTGTGTGGCTTTAAACATCAACTTCTCCTAAACTACTCGTCCAAATCTGATGAAATTTTCAGGAATGTTCCTGTGGTGAACCTTTTTCAAATTTGTTCAAATTATGCCCCTGGGGTCAAATTTGACCCTGCCCCGGGGGGGGGGGTAAAAAAATTGAAAATATGCTTATATAAGGCCTATTTTGTGCAAACTTTAAATATCTTCTTGTCCATAACCATTAGGCCTAGGGCTACCAAATTTGGTACGTATTGACATCTTATAGTCCTCTACCAAGTTTGTTAATATTATGCCCATGGGGTCTAATTTGACCCTGCCCCAGGGGGTCAAAAATTGACAATGAGCTTATATAAGGCCTATTTTGTGCAAACTTTAAAAATCTTCTTGTCCGTAACCATTGGGTCTAGGGCTACCAAATTTTGTATGTAGTGACATCTTATAGTCCTCTACCAAGTTTGTTCAAATTATGCCTCTGGGGTTAAATTTTACCATGCCCCGGGGGTCAAAACATTGAAAATTTGCTTATATAAGGCCTATTTTGTGTAAACTTTAAAAATATTCTTGTCCATAACCATTGAGCCAAGGGCTACCAAATTTGGTATGCAATGACATCTTATAGTCCTCTACCAAGTTTGTTCAAATTATGCCCCTGGGGTCTAATTTGACCCTGCCCTGGGAGGTCAAAAAATCGAAAATTTGCTAATGTAATGCCTATTTTGTGCAAACTTTAAATATCTTCTTGTCCATAACTGTATGGCATAGGGCTACCAAATTTGGTATGTAATGACATCTTATAGTCCTCTACCAAGTTTGTTCAAACTAAGCCCCTGGGATTAAATTTGACCGTTCCCCAGGGGTCACAAAATTGAACATATGCTTATATTGGGCCCATTTTCTGCAAACTATATAAATTTTGTCCTAAACCATTGGGCCTACTTCTACCAAATTTGGTAGGTAGTGACATCTACTAGTTCTCTACTTAGTTTGTTCAAATTATGCCCCTAGGAACAAATTTGACCTTGCCCCAGGGGTCACAAAAAAGAACATATGCTTAAATAAGGCCTATTTTGTACAAACTTTAAAAACCTTCTTGTTCTTAATTATACTAGGGCTACTAAATTTGGTATGAAGTGATATCTAATAGTCCTCTACCAAATTTGTTCAGATTATTCCCCTTGAGGTCACAAAACTGAACATATGACGTTTACCAGTGGAGATGACTGCGCCCGTTTGGCTATGACCAACAACAGCATCAACATCTTGTAAACATGAGATAAAACCCTGTCATTTAGTGCCATTTTAGGTCAGATGGTGACTGCTTACACAGGCATTGAAGTAAGAACATGTGTTATGAATGTTTTTCTTACAAACTGAAAAAAGTCGGGTTTTATTTAAATATGTCGAAAGTGACCATATATCCGGATGAAAATATTTTGGATGACATGTTAATTTCCATAGTAACTTTTTCCATACATGTATATAAAAATGCTCACCCTTCCAACTTTAAGCGCCCAGTGGGACGAGGGATAGAAAGAGAAAGTCACATGCTTGAGTACATTTCAACCCATGCGCATTACACGTTTTTTTCGCAAAGAAAAAACAGTGAAGCGATACAGGGCCATCATGGCCCTCTTGTTACTGTTATACCATAATGATTAAACACTTCTGAAATTCGCTGATACAATTATCAATACATGTACATTTAGATTCCCCCAGTGGATTTTTGCATTAACACAATGCATCCACTTCTGACACTGGGGGGAAACCATATGGTGACAGCCATGAAGGACCTGCTAATAGAAGAAGCTGGAAATCCTGATTATGAATGTTTGAGGCAAGTTTAACAAGAAAAATCAAGCATAATATTGTGTTGTCTGACTTTTGTTTGTTTCTAACAAACAAATTTCTTGTTAAGTTTTTGAAACAGGGTCTTTTTTCATTGTGCATACGTATGAAAAGAAACATTGTGGTGCATTCTTAATCATATTAGAGATCATTGCTTTCAACTTGGGAGATGCTCAATATGTCTAAGTAAAAAAAACAAAAAACAATCTTTTTTTAATTTGGTAATTCCGCTATCAATTTTGGGAAAAACTGACCTTACTTTCAATGGGAAAATGGCCATATTTCGGGCCCTGTTATAAAGCCATTATCAGTATACTATATTTCATAAAAACATGTATATTTACTCAAATTAAAATAATTAAACACATTTTTTATTCTTTTCAATAAAAGAGCGGAAAATACAAGTGAAAGATTAACTAATATTTTTTACTAGTGAATATATAAGGTTGGCATTTAAATCCAGCTTTTAAATGATGCAGGGATTTTCTTAGCCACTGTGGAACAACGAGCCTGCTCAAATTTGTGATTTTTTAAAGGACAAAATGCATTAAATTGTGAATTTTTACCAACTGCAAAGTGTGACATTTTAAACATTTGCATTTATAAAGAACGTATGTGTAAGAGACTTCATTCCTTCCTTTGGCCCATTCACCTTTTAATATTAACCACCACAGAGCATATTTTTCCGCTCTTCAACCTCCAAAAATATTATTATTTTACACTTTCAAGGAGGTTCGTTTTACGGCCTTACATAAAAAGCAGGTAAAATCCCTGCCTCAAAATACAAAACCTGGTGACGTTCTAAATTTTGACCCTCATTATTTGTTTGATATTTCTTCAAAAGGCATGAAGGAATAAAAAGAAAATTTGTTTGATTCAGTGTAAGATTGCATTTTTATCCCATTTTATACTGGCATTGACTGTATAACACAGCATGGAATAAACTAGGCTGAATACCACCTTGATACACAAAAAAAGGCTTATGCTCCATGTGTTCTAAGCCTCGCGACATAAACTTCTCTCTATATTCAACGCTAACCTAGTATTCTATATATATTTCATTCTTGGTATCAGAAACTAGATACAGAAACTTATATAAAACAATTGTTTGTATGAAACATGTAAATTAACACAAATTAAGATGAAAATCATGATTATAAAAATAATATAAAACCATAATTCTATACATGTACATGCAACTGTGAAATTACTAAGATTATACTGTTTTGATACAGGAAGGTGGATGTAGAAGTTTATGTTGGGCTTACGCCCAGAGAAGCCATGTTTGTTGGATCATGGCACAACATACAATGTTCACAGAAGCCAATGAACTTCCAGGTAAATAAAAAAATTACATAGTGATGAGTACAATTGTTCACAGGAAAGTCCGTGCGCTTTACATTTTCTTAGGTTGGCAAAATAAGAAAGATAAACAATATTAAAAAAATACCGGGCTTAAGTTAATGGAAGTTTTTTTTAGGAGCACTTCTAGCTTTGGTCTCAAAACTTCTAATATTCAACACTTAGATTTCGAAATCAGCCCAGTTTTAATTATATCAATTCATTCAGTGATTATAATTCATATCAACCAAATATAAGGCAACAAAAATACATATGCTAAACCATGACTGTACATAAAATAGCTTTTGTAAAGTAACACGAATTTATGTTAACTTCAGCTGAAAACATTAAATAATTAATGAACTTTCATATCAAAGCAAACTTCCAAAATAAAAGACCATAAAGTTGAGAATCCCAGTATTCATAAATTAATGTAAGCCCTGTAAAAAAATAATATTAGTGATCAAGATGTAGTCGCAGTTAAAAGTGTAACCTTACAAGAAACACAAAAGTTCGCATATAGTAATGGTGTTTTTTCCATTAACTAGCAATTGTCTTTCTAGTCGTTATATATATTTGATATCATTTCTAACATTTTCTTTTAATCTTGAAATGAGTTTGAATTTTTCTATTTGTTATAGTATAAACAAATACGTATTCACAAAACTCATCTTTAAATGTCCTAAATAATATTCAATTCATTTTTTTCTATTAAAATATTCAATGAAAAAGTAAAAAAGTAATAATAAAATGGAATTTCATAAGGTTTAAAATACAATTAACAGTGTACTCTTTCCATCATAAATAGGGTTACATATAAAACATAATCCTGACCAGCATGCTTTCAGGACAAAGTACGCATGGCGCGGAAAATATATGAAAGTAGAAGTACGTGTAGCAGCAATTGGAAGGGGGAAGTAATGGTGGCCCTTGGTTCTTTGGACAAAAAGGCATGTATCTAAATGTAAATGTACCAGTAAGCTGAGAACTTAGTCTTTTCATAAGTTTTGAATTTTCAATTATTAAAGTAAAAACAATCCTGAATCGTATATCTAAAACAGGTGTGGGTTGTACAAACAGCAAGTCAGTTACTGACTTACCATGAACAAAACATCTATTTAAAAAAATGATTCCATTATAATATATTAATGTTACAAGGAAATAATATTGGAAAAAAAACATTAAGATTTGTGCTGATTAATGCCAGTCATGTGTCTATAAACATAATCTTTTAAAACAAATAACAAATATAATGCTTTGTTACTTAAATAATTTAATAACAGGTTTACAAGCTTGAGGGCCTGGGCCCAGTTCTCTCAGTAGCTGCCTACAGCCAAGAAAACTGGGCAGCAGTAGAACGCATTTTCGAGTCCCACTCGCAAGAGTCATTCCCTCAAAACGTAAGAATCTGTGCATCTTACATTTTCTGTTCCCTTAAATAATTGACATACATGTATGTTAGTATGATTTGGTCAGTTCAGAGTTGTATCCTTTAAGTGATGGTGAAGGATATCAGTGAATTAAATGTTCTTGTTTAATTTTTAGTTATTCAGACAGCTGCAGGGTGTCCAAGACAAATCCAGGACACCCTACTTAATAAAGGCAATTGGCACTTCAGGATTAAAAGTTGCCAGAGAAATTGCTGAAGATAAAAGAAAGTAAGGTTATGTCAACATTGAAGTCCATCAGTTTTTAAGTTTTATTAACCAAGCTGAAGTTTGGGCATATTGTTATGGCCTTGGAAATCTTTATGTCATCTGGAGCTGTTCATGTGTCAATATCAATCTTGAAATAAGGAGTTTTGCCCCATAACTTAGCAGTTGGTAATATTTTTGTCATAAACTTTACCACACTTGCAATTCATGTATGCACAGTTGATTCAAAGACTATTAAATACATAATGGTGAAAAACATGGTTTTACACTAAACACAAACTAAAACACACCTTTAATTAATTTCATTGTTTTTGATTTTAAATAGCCAGCAACTCAGATATTTGTGTCAATACTTGAAATCCCATTTCAACCACCAATGTTTTTTTCATAAGAGACCACATGAAGCAATTAGCTGTGGCCACATTACAGATGGGGACGTGGGAAGACATCGAGGAGACATATACGTTGTCAGACAAGATGTTAGAGTTCACTGGTATGCTTATTTATTAAAGGTTATAATTTGGAGAAAAAATAGCCTATTAAAAATAATGGCTTATTTGCAATTATTAATCCTCTCATTACTACAATTGTATTCATTTTATAATGCTTGAAATATCATAAAATATATTTGTTACTTTCCTAAGAATTGAACAATTAGACCCTGAAAATCCTAGCCTGAAGTCCGCTTAAAAATATTTAACAGATCCATATTTCATACACAACTGTATGTTTCCTTGATCTTACAAATCCTTACTTCAAAACTTGTTTTAATTATATGCTTTCAAATTTCCAAAAAACATACGCCATTTTTATGGCAAGTTAAAATTGCAAAGCCCCTTCATACATGACATAGCAAGAGTACACATAGAGGATGAATGGACAATGATATTTCATTTATATGTTTCTGTATGTTATTTAATATATGCAATACAATTTCACCAAAAAAAACTAAACTGACATTTTCAAAAAAAGGTTTTATCATGAGTTAACAGAGCAATTGTTCTTATAGTTAAATATCACTTATATAATTTCAAATAAATCAACAATATTATAAAACATATTATACATCCAATAAATTCATCCAATCGGCATTCTTCATATGTGACCGTCCAATATATTCCGGTATTGGATCCAAAAAGTCTGTATTTTTTCCATATAGGACAGATGAGTACAAGTGCACTAAAGAAATTGTTTTATAACGATAAAAGCCGTTACTGAGAAAAAGTATCCGAAAGTACTATTATCGACTTGCACGGGCGCTCGTCTTGAAAATAGTATAGATGCAATTAAAGCATTTTAAAATCAAAATTAAAATGAAACAAAGAGCTGAAGAAAGAGATATATAATAAAAAGCTTATTTGACGTTTAAACTGTACAGTACGTGATATATTTGGACTCGCACACAGCCTTAAGGCTCATCCAATATGACGTCAGACTGTGTGCTTGTCAAATTATATATACGTATTGTGCAGTGAAACGTCTAATAACCTATAAAAAAGGGAAGTTTTAGATAACAAAGTAGATGTCTTATTTCTTGAATATCAATTACATTTTTATTATTACAGGTGACTTATCAACCCCTCAGGGACGTGAACGTTATTGTTACCACGTTGAAAAATTGTCCGTCAACGACAAAGATGCATGGACAGTTACAATAACTGTCAAAAAAAAATGGAATTGACGTGCCATTGCAGCCACAAATTTTACAAAAGTTCACTGAAAAAATTATTAAAACAGTGCAAAAAAATGTCACTGATTTTGAAGAATAAATAGATAGACGAATTTTGTTGAATTCTGTGGAATATCAATTTTAAGTCACAAGTGATCATGTGGGTGATCCACTCTTGAAAATACATTCTTTCTATGATCACGAGTGATTTAAAAATGATATTCCACAGAATAAAACAAATTTTATTTTCACTTCATGTTTTTTTTCAACGTTTATTGACATCGTAAACTAGTTTTGCTAAAGAATTTTGCTGGAATAGTGACTGTTATTTTTCACTGTTTGAAACAATGACGGACGGACGGACGACAGCGCCAAAACAATATCCCTCCGCCTCTGGCTGTGGATATACATGTATACTCATACCAAGTTTCAATGAAATCCGCCAAAGCACTTCCAAGATATGGCTCCGGACACAAAAGTGCCTATAGTAAAAAGCATTTTTTCAAGATACAAAGGGCCATAACTCTGTTTTTAACAGATGGTGTACAATGCCATTTGGTGTTCATCATCCTCTTATGCATATATATACTCATAACAAGTTTCAATGAAATCTGCCAAAGAACTTCCAAGAAATGGCTCTGGACACAAAAGTGCCGGATGGACAGCCGGACAGTCGGACGGACGGAAAACGCCAAAACAATATCCCTCCGCCAGAAACGCCTCTGGCGGGAGATAAAAATTCTCATATAAACTACGGTAATCTGGTGATAATTGTTAGTGACATACGGGACATAATTGTAACACTCTCATGTAGAGCTAAAATAGTAGAATTTGATTTCCGCATAAAGAGAGTGAATTATGTAAAGACTTTTAACTGAGATTATGTTCCGGTACTTTAATTTTATTTTTTTTTTCAGATTTTATTCAATTGATATAAGGGTTCGTTTAGAGTCATACAAGCAACTAGCTGTATTGTACATGTTAATACAATTTATTGTCAACCCTCGAACACCTTCTATGGGATGTGATATTTATATATCATTTGAATGCTTACTTTATTTATATTAATTTAAAATGTTCATGAAAAAAATGTCAAACAAATATAATGTGCATTTTCTCAACTAGGGGGGGGGGACAATTTTAGTATGAATAAGGCCAATTTTTTTTTACCTAAAACCAAAACCAGTCTTGGTTTTATTCATATGCAAAGATAACTTGCATGATAAATAGGAAATATTATACGAGTGTCTGATTGACATTAATATCATCATGCGAGCTTCAAGTCGAGCATGGTAATCTTGATTTCTATCCAACACTCGCATAATATTATATTTATCCAATTAATTTGTGGTCGTTTTTCGCTTTCGCTAAAAAATCAAAGCAATAGCGTTGGTTTCCCAATATTTGCAATGAATTGTTTGTTTAATTCAAACATTATCATTTGTTATGAAATAACATTGAATCATACAGTGTTATAAAATTAGAGGATCACAAAAAAAATGCTCTAAAATTAACAATAGTATAGAGCTAACGTTTATAGTATCAGTTGTAATTCTATCTGTTATCATGTAACAATAGGATAAACTATAATTTCTTCTGTTTAAGGCAATGGCAAACTGAAATTGTGTTGTTGTTTTACTTAAAATGTGTCATTTTTATGTCCCCCACCACTATAGTGGGGGACATATTGTTTTTGCCCTGTCTGTTGGTTTCTTTGTGTGTTTGTTTGTGTTTGTGTCAAACTTTGACATTTGCCATAACTTTTGCAATATTGAAGATAGCAACTTGACATCTGGCATGCATGTATATCTCATGGAGCTGCACAATTTGAGCGGTGAAAGGTCAATGTTAAGGTCATTCTTCAAGGTCAAAGGTCAAATAAATAGCTTCAAAGTGGCGCAGTAGGGGACATAGTGTTTCTGACAAACACATTTTTTGTTTTAATATGCATTTACTGTTAAGTTCCTGAACTACATTTTGATATTGTATTCGAATGACTGAAAATGATTGAACATGTTGATTATGTCATACATAATCTATGTATTTTTATTATTTAAAAAAATTGTGTCTACCTTCCAATAGTTATGTCAAATTAAAAAATAATCTGCATAAAAATCTTTTTTGGTGAATTTAATTATTACAGGTCAAGCTATTTAAGAGCATACACATTAATTTTTTAATTAATTATTAAATTTAAATCTATACCATACTATAAATTTTCAGTAAAAAAGAACACTATGAAACACATTATGTATTGATCCTCATTGTTAATATTGCAAGATTGCTAATTTATTTGTCTTTTTATGTGTGATTTGAAGCATTATTTGCATAACTAATGACCATTTTTCAAAGAACAAACATATTTACAATAAAATGAATCTAGCGTTTTTACTATTTAAACCAGCCAGAAATAAGGTGACCTTTTATAAACATTATTGGCATTAAAACCTTAATTTTGAAAACTGCATGTTGTTATTTATAACCATAATTATATGTAATGAAACATAACGTACAAGTCTCGATACATGTCAAAAACTTTCCAAAATGAAGTAAAACAGGGAAAACAATAAAATATGACTTTGCATAATGAAAATTGTTGCTTATTTATGAAATGAGGCATCCAGATGTGTTGAAAAATCATACAACAACAGCATATTATTTGATGATTTTTGATGGTTTACAGTGAAATATGTGTGACATAAAATGTATATTTCACTGTTGAAACAGTGAAAAATATAAATATTTTTCACTGTCATTTTTCTTTTTTTATATCCTGATCTTCTACAGTAAATGCAACGGCCCACAAATGACGTATGGCTCAAAATTGTGAGATGACGTAGCATCATATAATTCGTGTTCCCGCATAATATTTCAATAAACATGGAATTTATAGCAGTGAGTTTTTCAACTGGGGCATAAAATAATAAGAAAATTTATTAGTTTCAATAGACTGTCGATTTGTATTCGCTGGTGATCATAAAAAGTATATATTTTCACTTCCCCACACACAAAAAGAACAATTACAATTTCTATGATCACTTCACCAAACCAAAAAATATCCTACCTTTATTTCACATAATCATTCAGCATAAATCAATTGCATATTGTTTGTTCATACATATATGAGCAAATATTGCTACTGGAGCCTAATCCATGCATGTTTAGTGTCAAGCAAAGGCTAGTTTGCCCATGCGGTGCATGAGCAAAGGGGTTTGCCCAGACGGTGTATGAGCAAAGGGGGTATGCCCATGCGGTGTATGAGCAAAGAGGGTTTGCCCAGACGGTGTATGAGCAAAGGGGGTATGCCCATGCGGTGTATGAGCAAAGAGGGTTTGCCCAGACGGTGTATGAGCAAAGGGGATTTGCCCATACGGTGCATGAGCAAAGAGGATATGCCCAATGCGGTGTATGAGCAAAGGGAGTTTGCCCATACGGTGTATGAGCAAAGAAGGTATGCCCATGCGGTGCATGAGCAAAGAGGGTTTTAATCTTTGTTTTTATGACCACTGACATTTGCATGGTCAAAACAAAGCAAATGAAGCTGAAACAGTCAATTCTAGAATTAATGTCGTTTTCCAACTTCACATAATAGACTGTTATAATTTTTATGACACTTGATTGTTTATGGCTTTAAAAAGCTAGTGGTCCGGCCGAAATAACAACATCTGTAATTAAGTGGCCTAGGCTTAAATATAAACAATCTCTGCAATAAGTACTGTATAGTTGCAATCATCATTTGCACAGAAAAAAATCTCAAATTTATTTGAACTCCACACTCATTCCATCACGCGAAACCCTTAAGGTGTCGCAATACTGGTAGTTCAGAATGCCTTTTTGAAAACCACCGATGAAATAACATTTTAGTAGAAGATTATTATGCCTCACAAGATACAGAAAAGTATAATTTCCAAAACATGTCGATTAACGTGATCAGTTCTTTTTACTATATATCGTAAAAGACAAGTTATCTGAGCATATTGCATATTTATTTCTCTGGGGTAGTATCCATCAATAACAAACAAATGAAGCATAATATAGAATACAAAACATAGACATACGAGAACAAATGGCAAAAGGTTTATATGCATATGTATGTTATTAGCATTGCACTAACATGCCACAATGGTTTCAGTGTAACTTGACTAAACTTTGGTCTAGATCTAACTTTGGTCTAGATCTATAATGAATTAATAAAACAAACATAAAACCAGGATACAAGACAGACCATTATTTGATTGAAATAATCAATTACTATAATACAACACAAAGGACCTGGTTATTTTAAACTTAACAATCTTTTAAATGAAGAGTATAAAAATCAAATTAAAGCCCAATAAATACTCATCAATCAACAATTTCATAAAATAAAGTTAACCCATTATTAATCAGAGTTCCTAATAGCACTTTCAAAAATTTTTATTCAACAGGTTGTCTGGTAACATAATTGTTTGTAGATTCAAAATGCTTTTTTTTTAATTCCTGCAAATGCATCTATTTACGACACACGAACACTAACATGGTACCATGTAAGTGTACCATTTATATTATATTATAAAAAGTATAGATGGGAAAATAAATGGCATGTTAGTAAGAGCAAGAGCTATACCCATGGAACAAATACCGAATACTTTGGAAATCTTAAACAAGAGGGCCAAGATGGCCCTAGTTCTCTCACCTGAGAGGAGTCGGTTCATTTAATCTTTACCAAATGTCAAACTTGACCTAGATATTGTCCAGACAAACATCCTGGTCAAGTTTCATCATTAGTTCATCTGCGAGTCATGATCAATGTACCTATGAAGTTTCATGATACTAGGCGTAAGCTTTCTTGAGTTATCATCCGGAAACCATTTTTCTAAGTTGAGTCACCGTGACCTTGACAGCCATTGTGTGAATACGTTTTTTGGCACTGTGACCTTGGCCTTTGACCTAGTGACCTGATAATCAATAGGGGTCATCTGCGTGTCATGATCAATATACCTATGAAGTTTCATGAACCTAGGCATAAGCGTTCTTGAGTTATCATCCAGAAACCATTTTACTATTTCAGGTCACCGTGATCTTGACCTTTGACCTCCCTTCCCAAATAAGTGTGTAAAACTCGAGTTAAACACGAGTTTTATCCGTGTTAAACCAAGCGGTATTGGCAGTTGGTTTTTAGTGGGTTTTGGTATGTTGGTTTTTGTGAGTTTTGGTAAGTTGGTTTTTTCTGTGTTTAAAGTGGGTATTTTTACCAACTTGGTTAAAACTGAGTTAAACACAGAAAAAACTCACTTGTTACATAAATGTGGGCTTTGGTAAGTTGGTTTTTTGTGAGTTTTGGTAAGTTGGTTTTTTGTGAGTTTCGGTATGTTGGTTTTTTGCGAGTTTTGGTAAGTTGTTTTTTTCTGTGTTTAAAGTGGGTATTTTTACCAACTTGGTTAAAACTGAGTTAAACACAGAAAAAACTCACTTGTTACATAAATGTGGGCTTTGGTAAGTTGGTTTTTTGTGAGTTTTGGTATGTTGGTTTTTTGTGAGTTTCGGTATGTTGGTTTTTTGTGAGTTTTGGTATGTTGGTTTTTTCTGTGTTTAAAGTGGTTTTTTTTTACCAACTTGGTTAAAACTGAGTTAAACACAGAAAAAACTCACAAAAACCAACATACCAAAACTCACAAAAAACCAACATTCCAAAACTCACAAAAAACCAACTTAAACACACTTCTGTCTACAATAGTGTGTTTAAGTTGGTTTTTGTGAGTCTTTTGTTCGCTTAAGGGATCATAAAATTTTGCTTGTTTGACCTGTAACCTTTTTTAAAAAAAATATTTACACCTTAATGGTAAAAAG
This sequence comes from Dreissena polymorpha, assembly GCF_020536995.1. NCBI lineage: Eukaryota > Metazoa > Mollusca > Bivalvia > Myida > Dreissenidae > Dreissena > Dreissena polymorpha. Next base: position 95,923,977 of record NC_068360.1, on the reverse strand, counting down.
GTTATTTGAGATAAAATCACAACAGATCATTACAAGCCCCATGTGATTATAAATAAAAGACACACACAATTTGCAAAAAACAATGTTTATATTTAAAAAAACACAAATAATGTGAACATTTTTACAGTGCATTTTTAACAAAACCAGGAAACATCTACCCAAGATACATTATCACAATATGCGAGCACATTTAACATAATAAATTAAAATAAATAACATTCTCCTCTTTGGGCTACCACAGGTAAAAATGGGAGGAAGGGTATGAACCATGATTATATACAGTTTCAGTTAGTGAGGGGTGATACAGAGGATAAAATTAATAATAATTGTTTTTAACTGTGTTGGTGGTACCGGATTTATAAAATGACAACATTAAAGAATCCTTCATCCTATCTTTTCCTGGAATAGCCCTTTACACATATTTACACCTATGAACAAAGGAACATATTGCTCAGCACTAAACAGTTTATATATTCTCCCCGCAGTACATGACACGAAGCCTCCTCAAGGCCCATCTCATGTTCTCTTCCACTGTTGATATGGGCAGGGCAAACTTTTTGGAGATGACAACTGAAATGTATATGAACAATCAATGCAGGATTTTACTGTACATTACAGTATTAAAAAAACATGTAGAAGTTTATTCCACCCAAATCAAGTCTGATCTGAATGACTTGATTTTGGTCGAATAAACTTTTACATCAATATCATCAGTTCAGATATCCCATTTTAACATCATCTACATTAGAAGGATTTCAAAAGAGGTTTTTGAAACAAGGAGGCAAATTACTGTTGCTTGAATTTTTTATATCGTTCAAAATTAGAGCTTGATCGTTAACTTTATACTGAGGTTATTTTTGTCTGCCTATGTGTTAAATTCTCAAAACTTGTATACACAAACACAATTTTTAGTAACTCTTAAATTTTAGCAGTAGTATTAAATTAACGCAAGACAGATTATGTGCTGGAGTCAAATTTGAATCAATTGCATTATGTTTGTTTCAAAATGAATATGGAGGCAGTAGAACACCTATATATTTAAATCCCCTTTTTCCCTATAAAAAAGAATCATACCAACCATGGCGTAGTGTTCAGCAATCAGGAGACCCTCTCGAATCTCCCCCTTAGGGGTGGTTGAACAGCACTTCATAGAGCAGTCACCAGCTGATCAGGTCTGAAAACTATACTGTCATGGCCTTTGCGAGGTGCGTCTTGTGCATGATCTCATTTGAGATCAGGTCCTGAAAGATATTTTATAATGTAAGTGATAAATATTGCTGTTATGGTATATCTTGTTACTATAAATATTATTAATTTAAATCAAAACAAGTTTGTTTGCTTGTTGTTTTTGTTTGTTTATTTTTGCAATTTAAATCCTGTGATCACATGTGACTTAACGCTTGTCATAAATAATTAAAAGAAATTACGTGTGGTAGAAAATACTGTTTGATGTACCAAGATATGTGGTCTCATTTGGCTGTGTGGACTGGTCGGAAGTGTGACGCCTTTCAAATGCTAAAACCTGTATAGTTTTACCTCTCAACAAATCCAACTTTCCTTGGTCAAGGACAGGGCTCGGTTTTCCCACTCCTGATCTACTCAAGTTGGGCTGCTCGTGCAGGGTAAAATCTGGTGTCAAAATCCATACATCAGTAAGTCCCCCTTCTGCTGTCTTTTGGCAGGAATATTCTATCCAAAGAATCTTCCAATCAATGTAAATTTCACCTTGGGAGTTTGACCTTCAAATTTAAAATATAAAAGTTTTCATTGAATATGTGGGAAAGAAATCTGTTCATTAATGACCAGAAATAGGTATAAATAACATTTAAGATGACAATAATCATAAAATACAGCCATAATTATTCAAATGGTGTTGTTTTTCCTTATAATTGCATTACATTTATACTTATCCATTTACATTTCTAAGTGACAATACATAAATATGATAATGATCATAATTAATTCAATATAAAACTAAATAAAAAAGTGATGTAAAAATGAAAATACAAACCTAAAACAACTGTTCTTCAGTATTCCAAGATAACAGGCAGTTGATGAATTATGAGACCATATCACTTTAACCATCCACTTTGAATCTCCTTTGCAACAAACTTATTGTTGATTTACACATTGTAGTACATACACATTGTTTTCACCACACAATACTTCATGCTGAAAGTTATTCAAGACATTTTAAACTAGAATTATAAGTCTTAATGTTACTCAATTATACCTTAAAGCTCAGTCAGTTGATGAAAACCCCCTTTGTTTTCAAAACATAACTTCCTGTCTCCAGCCAATCAAAGTCGCTTGTTTTCAAATAGATGGTGGCTCAGCCAATCAAAAGTCTATCAACACCCCTTTGTTAGGCCTATAGATGGAGCACTGATACTGTGATAAGAATTAATGTTTATGATTTAATTGGGGGGGGGGGGGGAGGGCTAATCTCTTATGTGTGTCAGCCAATTACTAAATCTGAGAAATATCTACTGATTTCAACACCAGCATATATGTATTTATTGAATAATACACAGCACCCTTAGCATATTATATTTAATTGTGAATATTTAAAAAAAACATGCTGAATGGTGTTAGCAAATAATATTAATAGTATAAATATTATTTATTTTTATTGCCTTTTTAATTGTATGTTAAAGGTCAATGTGGTAGGCATTAATTGTATTGGGGTTAAATATCAGTATAAGAAAGTTAAAATAGTTATTGTTTTTATGTTGAGGAGATATAATTGATGCTGGCAAGCCCACATAAGTTTCCATATATTAATCAACACTTTCACACTGAAACTAGTTTTATTTATTATAGAAACAGTGTCACTCTCCCCCTCAAAAAATGAATAAAAAAACACACTGTAAGTCTATTGAATTCTCCAAAGAACATGAATTAAATGGAAGTATTCGCATTTTTATAGATGTGTGATTGTTCTTATAATATATTTAATATTTATGTATTGATTCAATGTGAAAGACAAACAATTTCATATTCAGGTATAAAACTAAGTTTGAACATTTTAACATATTTATAGTATCTGTGAACCTGTGATGTTCTGAAAGAGCAATTTTTATCCAATGTTTCCTTAAAATTATGGGGAGCCCATAAATGTACAAAAGGTGCAATGGCAAACAAGCTGTAAAAAAGCCCCTTTACAATTCACCTTGATAATATATGGCTATAAACATGAAACAAAGACCTAGTTGAAGAATTATTGTTTTATTGTGAGTTATGTTAATAAACAAAAGACCAACTTATTGATAAGTGTGTTAAAGTGAGTCTTTTAGCCTTGTTGCGGCTTTCAAATTATTTATAAAAATACCAACTTAAACTCGCTTAAACCCACTTCTGTTTATAAAAAGACCCACTTCTGTTGTAAAAGACTCGCTTATGAAACAAAAAGACACACTTAAACACACATAAACCAACTCATAAATAAAAAGACTCACTTTTGACACATAAAAAACCAACTTCTTACAGCAAAAAAACTCGCTTTAACACACATCTACTTTAAAAAACCAACTTTAAACTCAGTTAAGCACAGTTTAGCTCACATAAAACTCGCTTTTATTAGCAAAAACCAACTTCCGCTCAGAAAAACTTGGAAAAAACACAGTTTTATGTTGGTTTAAGTGTGTTTTGGTATGAAAGTGGGTTAACTTTTTGCAAGGGAGTGACCTCAAAATCAATAGGGGTCATCTGCGAGTCATGATCATTGTAGTTTCATGATCCTAGCCATAAGCGTTCTTGAGTTATCATCCAGAAACCATTTTACTATTTCAGGTCACCGTGACCTTGACCTTGTGACCTGAAAATCAATAGGGGTCATCTTCGAGTCATGATCAATGTACCCATGAAGTTTCATGATCCTAGGCATAAGTGTTCTTGAGTTATCATCTGGAAACCATTTTACTATTTCGGGTCACTGCAACCTTGACCTAGTGACCTGAAAATCAATAGGGGTCATCTACGAGGCATAAGCACTCTTGAGTTATTATCCAGAAACCATCTCGTGGACGGACGGACCGACATGAGCAAAAGAATATACCCACTCTTCTTGAAAAGGGGGGGGGGGCGTAATGAGAAAACTGCCCCCCTCCAAGCAGCCATGTTATTCAACTGACCGGAACCATTTTTTAACTCAACTCTCGTATCAAGGACACAAATGTTTTGAGCAAATTTCATGAAAATTGGGCCAAAAATGTGACTTCTGTGTTCACATGTTTTCACTATATACATATAGAGAAAAAAAAACGCCCACTGGCGGCCATGTTTTTTCACCGATCCCGACCATTTTTAAACTCGTCAGAGATATCAATAAAACCAATGTTTCGACAAACTTTCATGATGATTAGGCAAAAATTGTGACTTCTAGAGTGTTTACAAGGTTCTCTATAGCCAAATAGGGAAAACTGCCACTATATACATATAGAGAAAAATGCCCCGCCCACTGCAGCCATGTTTTTTCACCGATCTCGACCATTTTCGAACTCGTACGAGACATCAATTGAACCAATGTTTTGACCAATTTTCATGATGATTGGGCAAAAATTGTGACTTCTAGAGTGTTTACAAGGTTTCTCTGAAGCCAAATAAGGAAACCTGCCCCGCCCACTGGCTGCCATGTTTTTCAACGGATCGGAACCACTTTTAAACTCAACCAAGATATCATTAAGACAAACATTTTGACAAAGTTACATGAAGATTGGGCATGAAATGTGAATTCTACAGTGTTTACAAGGTTTTTCTTTTTTTTGACCTAGTGACCTAGTTTTTGACCCGGCACAACCCAGTTTCAAACTCGGCCGAGATTTCATTGGGACAAAGCTTCTGACCAAGTTTCATGAAGATGGGACAAGAAATGTGGCCTCTAGAGTGTTTACGAGCAAATGTAAACGGAAAGACGGACATACAACGGACAAAGACCGGTCACAAAAGCTCACCTGAGCAATCAGGTGAGCTAAAAAAAAGACAATACCAAAGTAAAACCAACAGTTAATAATACATAACATAGAAGTAACATATATAAAGCCTATAATAAACGTACAAAAACACTTTTACTTTACCTTTATAGCAAGAACAAAAGATAATGACCAAATACCCTTAATAATTCACATTTCTTTAACTTAAATAAAAAAAAGACTCACAGAAAATGAAAAAAGAAACGTGACTGATTGCTTACAGAATACAAGTGTTGAAACACATTGAAAGAGTTAACAATGAAAGTCCCTGTTCAAATCGTTTGTTTGCAGAATTTTAATAATATTGTCGCTACTTTTGGAGTTGAGGCATCTTGTGGATGTGATGCCCTTTTTAGAGTTGACTTTAAAGTCGATGCACCTTTTGGTTTAGGGGTCACTTTCTTGGTTCTTGGGTTCGGGATTTGTTCATTCTATAAGAAATATTTTAACATATAAAATGAAAATGATTTATATCAAATTCCTTGAATATGATAATATCCATTTAATTTGTAATTTATAACATTCAATTCAATAGCACAGACAGAAAAAATTTCAAACAATAAAACTGATCCCAACAAAAAGTTAACCAACACAAAACTAGAGCTTTGTCACAGACGTGACGAATACCCCCACATGCCGCATTGACACAGAATATTTTGCATGTTGTCTTAAAACAAAGCGGATGCTATGCTCAATGTTTAAAACGCACTAAGTGACCTAGTTTGTGACCCAGCATGGCCCATGTTCGAACTTGACCTACACATCATCTAGATGATACAACTTCTGACCAAGTTCGGTGAAGCTGTGATGAAAACTACTTGAATTATTAAGAGGATACCATGCTAAATGTTTATAACGCACTAAGTGACCCTGTGACCTAGTTTTTAACCCAACATGACCCATATTCGAACTTGACCTAGAAATCATATAGAATCAACATCTGACCAAGTTTGGTGAAGATCGGATGAAAACTACTTGAATTAGAGAGCGGACACTGAATACGGACCGACCGACAGACCGACAGACAAGCTCACTCCTATATACCCACCTAAACTTCGTTTAATTTCATGGCAGAAAATTACTCAATTTCAAATGATTAAGGGGGTATAACCCTTGAAATACCAAGTTGATCCTTACATGATTGTGCGTGCACAACATAGTATGATGATACATATTTATTAATTGTTTCATGAAATTCCATGCAATAGAAACAGCTATGAACAAACAAATTTCAGTGCATTTCAATTTAGGAGGCATAACTCTAAAGCAACCAAGGCTGTCAAACATAATTTGAGTGTGCACCACACACGAGTCATACTTATTTTATATATCATGAGCTTCCAGGAGACGCAGCCAAAAATGTCAATTCAAAAAGGACATAACTCTGGAGTAACCAAGGCTATTTACACTTTACAGAATTTACATTTGCATCTTCGCAGTTTAATAAATTAAACATTTCTTATAAGTTCCATGCAATAGTTAATTAAAAACAGCTCCAGACATAGAAAAAAATAAAAAAAATCATTAATTTTTATCAATATACATAACTGGAGTTACGAGCTCGAACCAAATAATTGTATGCGTGCATCTCCGCAATATAGTTATTTAGAAGACAGATGGCCGTTAAATGGATAATGGCAAAACAATATCCCCCCAATGGCAATGGAGTAAAAAGGCCAGATATTTAAAGAAACAAACATGTACATACCTTTCGTTTTCTGTTTTGTTGTTTTGGAGATGACTTCTTGCGTTTTCCAGAGGTTTTGGGAAGAGCTGAGTCGGTAACAGTTACTGGGTCCAACAGAACAAACGATTGAAGACTCTGGATGAAAAACAACCGAACATAATGTATAACGAAGGCAATCATAGACAAGTTATGTCTCCCAGAATGGGCGGTTCACATATTTGACACACAAATGTACATGTAGCATGACAATATTAAACTGGCACTGCCCAATATTCATGCAGAAATTTTAAAATCAATTTTACACACTATTTGATATGCACAGTTATAAGTACACGGCTTTTCGATTAACCATTGTTCTGGTCCCAATTCGACGTTAATTTGTTAGAATGGTTCGGTAAAAACCAATTATGTGGATGTTAAGATGATAACAAGCAAATGCAATGAATTGAAATCCATTGCCGAATGGAAATATCCTTCAGGTTGTATCAAGAGAACAACTCTAAACTGACTCTGGAACCCATATATATCTAATTAAAAAAACTACAAAATACGCATTTGCTTTGAACTTCCACTCATTGATATTTTTCAGCTTATGACGTTTCAGTACATAAGTTGTGGTCATTCGAAAGTTTGGACAAGGACGCAGGAAACACATATGGCAGGGGTATTTCTATTGCTCCATCACCATTTTTGTTTAATGTTGATGCATAAAACATACACATAAATATCATTGTTCTGACCAATAGCTGCATTGTAATACAAATGATAACACAATGTACCTGCTGGTCAAGAAATCCACTTGTTTCACCCCTGTCTTTTGGTTAATCATCTTGCTTCTTGATGTTGTTGACCACACTTGCTCCCATGGGTCTAGTTCATCCTTTGTGTCTAAAATGACATGATTATTGTTTACGCCATGCTTTGAATGATAATTGGTGATTAATGTGATAATGTTAAGAGTAATGAACATGAAACATGGATAAATTATCAATTATCTTCACATTTATGGTTTTATGAATCAATCAGCAAGGCTTAAGTTTGTTTATTGAAAATAGCAAACCCTTTCAGTTGATATTTTATTATTAAATTTATACTTAGTTGATTTTTTTCCCAATTCTTAAGGAAACCAGTAATTTGTCTCCAAGACTTAATTCAAATTCTGTAAAAAAATAAACAAAACAAACAAATACATTGTTAAAACTGAGTCCCATTTGTCTGTTTTTTTTTAATTTGCAAAATACATGTCCGCTAAACAGAACGATAACTACCATCAATTATAGAACATATTGAAGCATCGGAATAAATGCCTTAATGGAAGTACATGTATGCATCACTATTTGTAAATTCTTTCACTACACTCCTGAATAAATGACAATTAAGCAGGGACTGAGGACCTACCTTCAAGGTGTAAGATTTCACAAAGGTGGTTCCCAGCTGCTTTCAGATGAAATTGTTGTCCCACAGTCGCATCTTCTTTTAGTTGCACCTTGGAATAACGGCTGTTGTTCCATCAGAGTCAAAGAGGACTAAACCGTATGACATCCTGGAAGGAAGATATGACTTATTCACAGTTTGTTTTTAAAGTTTATTTGTCGATTTAAACTGCAAAATGAATGCCCATTATTGAGGGGAATGACGGTCGTTTTAATACAATAATTATCAATTTTCTACATGTAAGTACTGTTGATTATTGTCAGTAAGCATCTAATAATGGGATACTCTTGCACATTTCATTCATAAATATTTTACTCCTACTTCTACTGCTACTAAGTTTTTCTCACACTCGTGAGTACAACATTTTGCAGAATATTTTAAACAACAAGCAAGATGGTTTAAAACTTGTATCCTTTATGGTCTATAAATTATATTAAAGTATGTGTCTTTAATAATAGCTTGATAATGATAATTTGTTGATTGCAAAGATTTGATAGATATTATTCAGACATCACGCTTTTGTATTTTATGTGTACCTTTCAAATATAAAAAGTTATATGCAAAATGTTTCAGCAGTTTGGACCAATATAATAGTCAATTAGAATCTTTATGAAAACTTTATTACCACCTGCCATCCAATGTGGAAATCAACTGCAGGAAATTAAATATGAAACAAGATTCTCTTTGTTACTGCAATTTCAACCTTAAACTAATATAAGAAATATAAAATATGAAGTGAGAACAAAATAAATCACTGGCCTTTAATAAGTTTTTTACCATATTTATGCAATATGGATGTCAAAATTTATTCTGTGTAAAATGTACCACTGTATTATCTCGATGTAATTTGAAGATTCATTTTACGTTGACAATATTGGTTTCAAAGAAGTTAGCCCAATTTACTCCGTGAATGTCAAATGAAAATAATAGTTGATGGAGGGTCAGTCTCTAGACCAATATTAATATGTGTTATAATAAGGTCAAATATCATGTTTTACAGGAGTGCAAAAACTGAAAACTGTTCTTTATACAAACAAATAAGCTCTTAGTTTTAAATGAATAGAAAATAGCATAAACACAAATACAAACTTGGAATTTCAAAAGGTGTAAGCCCTAATATCTTAGATACTTGCGATTAATAAGACAATTAAATGTTAAGATAAGATCGCCGTGGTGTAGTGGATATGGTGTCCGCCTAGCGATCGGGAGGTCACGGGTTCAATCCCCACTGTGGGGGCGTTCTTTAGGAAAACGGACTCGAGAGCGTTTCATATAAGCTTAGGCTTGTTATGCAATTGAGCTTAAATAAATAGGTTTAAAATAAATGTTGTATGCAATTCTGCACCAGTTTTGAGTATTTTAAAGCTTATGATTGCAATAACTAAAATAATATCATTGAGCTTTTTAACATAGCTTTCTGTAATATGTCATATATCTAATGTCATTGATATCATCTTCATGAGCAAAACTTTACGTTCAATTTAACCGACGGACAGATCAACGTGTGCAAAACAATATACCCCCTCTTCTTTGAAGCGCAGCATACATACAAATTTGATTTAATGATGTATTGCTTAAAATTTTCAAGGAAGAAAAATGATTATGAACATTACTGTTTTTTTTTTACAATATAAGTTTTATTTGATACACATGTACATAATTCTTTATATTTAATACCAGCATATTCTTCAATCAATGTATTATGACAAACAGGAAATTGTTTTGTTTTATACACTTAACATGTCTTATTAAAAATGCAGCCTTTTGAATTCCACCATCCATTTCAGCCTCTTTTTCAGAAATTAATTCAGCAGTTATTATGCTTATCAGTTTTAACATAAATAGCATGTTAAGTGTAAAATATATTCATTCAACTCAGTTTAATACGTCAATAACTCAACATTAACACTTATGTGTGTGTGTGTGTGTGTTTGTAGCTGATAATGTTGTCCCCCAAAGTGTGAAATGAGAGTTGTTTCCGATTAATGATAATTGGCATGGTGTGGTGAGGATGAGGAGTTGATGGAACCTTGACCAGAATCCACTTCTCCTTTAAGTTGTCACACAATACATGTACAACTAAGATCTATCAAGCAAATGAACATTTTCATCTTATGTTCTTTTGGCATGGTGTAGAGGTACTTAAAATTTAGAAACCATAATAAACTGTACAGCCATTTTATGGCACAATTATAAGTAGCATGATCTTAACATGTTTAAGCATTATTGCTGCTACATGATTTTGTTTTGTGAACTAATCCTTATATTGTATAAATTGTATGTCTTCAAAAAGAGGGTCAACTTCTATTTTCTTGCAGGACCCAACCTAAAAAAATATATGTTAACATCAATGTTTAATGAACAAATGGCAAGAATTCAGAATAAATAATATTTTATGATTTAAAATACCGACAAATATTTCAAAGGTTCAGAATGATGGTCAAATTAAAAAGCATATAGTTATTTACAAATATCATAAATCCATGTACACAATTTAATTTTCATACAAAACTTAGAGTAAACATACTTCAATAAGAAACTTTTTAAATAGTGGAGAAACTCTATTGTTAAAAATATAACAGTTTGTGCTCAAATTTGTATTGTGATGGCCATGCATAGAAGATTTCTATCCTGACCAAGAATATCTTTTCTGATGCTCCTGTTGGACTTAATATCTGACCCATTCCCAAATCAAAATATGATTTCCAATTACCCCGGTAAGTTAAATTTCCCAATCTTCAAAATACATTTGTATTAACAGCAATTATCTTCTTAAATACATTCTCTTTCTGGTTGTAAAATTTGTTCTGTGAAGACTGATAGAAGAAACTGTTTTATCATACATGCCATAATTGTTCAGACCAATTCCGGGACATTGAGTTAAATTGTCTGGGTCTTTTGCCGATTCCGGGACATGTATAAAATGTAGCGATATTTATAGACGTTTGTTTTTTTTCGCATCGTTAATTGCAAAAGTTCGAAAGCCTATCCGAAATACACTTGATCTATTAACGTCAAATTAAACATTACTACTTCCGTTACTAGATACAAGCCACGTGTTTTCAGTGTAAGCGTTCTAAACATAGATGGTGACATCACTGCATTATTGTTATTAAGACCGGTGTGTAACGCGTAGTTGTTGATACGCCTTTATTCATTTATAACATTTATATAATAAAAAATACAACAATACAGTACCGTTAGATCGTCAACTCAAATCAATTCATAATACATACAACCAATCACAATAAAACTGCCTTTGCCCTTATGCAGCGGGAAATAATGACTTAGTAGATTAAAGTCAATTAACAACCACATTAAACAATGCCGCCTTTTCTGTTTGACCACGAACGTGAGACAATCGATATGATAACAGGACCCCTGTTAATTGATCGATTTTGACACGTAGCGTAGTCTGCCTATTCGTGCAGGCATTGTCATGGAGACGCTGCAGATATACACAGATTCCAGGTGCAGTTAAGCCTAAGATATTAGGTACATGTATATATGGATTTTGTAAATTCCGGGACATTTGACAGATTTCCGGGACAGCGGGACAAGTTCTTCATTTCCCGGACTGTCCCGGACAATCCGGGATGTATGGCATGTATGGTTTTATTTACTTTCAGAACTTCAAGCACACAAACCTAAGACACGCAGACAATGTTTTATTTAATCTGGTGCATTTTAAAAAATAAAAAAAAGCTTAAACACTATTATCATTCTAAATGTGCACATTATTCCCAAAATACCATTTTTGCTTAATCGTTTTCCCAAATTGATGGATCTCATGACTTAATTTTGTTTAATTATTATTGGGTCAGGTACCTATTCCCAAAATACCTACAAAAAGGCCTGAGTACATGTATTATTCCACATCCAATTAGGTACATTCAGAAACTTTTTAGGCAAACTGAAAGTTTAAAAATAAATTGCATTTTGTAGCTATAGAATATAATAGACTTTATTAATTACACAATTAAAACCTTATTTCACATTGAGTAGACCTGGGCAGCGTTGTGGAACTGTAGTTGTTTGTTTTTTAATACAATTAAATAGGGTCAATTGGTGAATTGAAAAATGGTTAAATCACATTTATATTAATTTCAATACTGTTTTCCTTGTAACAGTTAAATATGATAAACAAATACACCATGTAACTGTCAACAATTTTATTTGTTTCATCTATTCATACGTATATAATTAAATTATCGGATGTCAATTTTAATTTTTAATAACTAATTTAGACTAATTAAAACAAAATTGCACTTTCCTTGAACATTATTTCATTGTTAATAATATAATAAGCAAATGTAATCAAAACTTATAATAACTTTGCCATAAATTTGTTGATTTTTTAAACATATTATACGCTGGGTAGCTAAAACATATAAACATATCAAACAAACAAAAATGCTTTCAATAAAAGTAAAACTGATGCAAACAGACACAATTTTATTCAGCACAGAACAATATCTAAAGATTTAAGACGAAAAGCAAAATACCGCTATAGAGTCAAAGAAGGAGCACGGTTAAACAATATAGCTAAAACACAGCCTAAACAATTTTGGAAAAATATTAAAAAATGTCAAAAACAACATATGAGCATTTCTGACAACATCAATATAGAAAACATGTTTGAACATATCAATAATTTATATAGTAATGATATAAACGACATGCCCAATGAAAACATTGACAATATCCACCACAACACTAGCAACAGCAAAACAAATGATTTTCTTGACTCCCTGATCACAGAAAATGAAATACAACAAGCATTATCAACACAACACAATGGAAAATCAAGCGGGCCAGATCAGATACCAGTGAAATAATCAAAGCTTCATACACCATCGTAAAACCGCATCCGACACATATATTCAATAACATATTTGAAAGTGGAAATTACCCGAAAGATTGGGGATTAGGTTACATTACACCAATTTATAAAAGTGGTGACCCAAATCAAGGAGAAAACTATCACGGAATAACCCTTAATAATATTATATCAAAGATTTATTCACAAGTGTTATTAAACTGATTAACGAATGGTGCAAATCGAACAAATCAATACCTGAATTCCAATATGGATATCAAAAAGGCAAAAGTACTGTAGATTGTATTTTTATACTTCACAGTCTAATAAATAAAGTACTAAATAGACCCTTTTTTACAATAGGCCAAAATTGATAAGAGCCCAAAGTCACGTGACTCGCAGAACTCCAAAACGAGGCTGAACGTGTATAAATTTCCAATACTCCCGTGCAACGCAGTATCTGATTTCAGCCTTTCACTCTTTTGAACATTCGGCAATGTAACCACTTAGAAAACACAATATGACATTGTCAGAATTAGTTATATGTAATTCAAATTATAAGTGTCAATACATTAAACAAATTGTCTTGAATAATTTAATAAAGTACTTGTTTTTCTCCATTTTTTCACACATTTAACATGCTTTGTTAGAGCTTTTTTATCGCGCTGTTTGAAAAAAGATCTATCTTGTTTATTGATACATCTGTGGTTAAGCTGCCCCTGTGTTCCGGATAAACCAATTATCTCCTTATGATCAGATACTGTGCTGACAAATACTAAATAACAGCATGGTGTCATAAACCACCCGTGGTAGATGCCTGGTAATTGAACACCATGTATGGTACCCCAATGTCTTATCGTGGTATTAGTATTACGTAGTCATTTCTAAGACTCATGTAACGCCAAATACTCAAACTAAATACTGTATAGATATTAGCCAGTTTTAATCATAATAATACAGTGAATGCTGGACATTCGTCCTAGCCTATTTTTCACACAGATGAACATTCGTCCCCATGTTTTTCACAACCTGGACATTCGTGCCTTCGTTATTTTGACAATGCACATTATGCATATAATGGTTCCTAACTAATTTTGACAGCCTGGACATTCGTTCCTTCATTATTTGGACAGCCCGGAGATTCGTACCTGAATAATTGCTACCCCGGTCATTATTATCACATTTTATCAAAACTAGTGACCTCAAAATCGATAGGGGTCATCTGCGAGTGATGATCAATGTACCTATGAAGTGTCATGATCCTAGGCAAAAGCGTTCTTGAGTTATTATCCAAAAACCATTTTACTATTTCGGGTCACCATGACCTTGACCTTTGACCTAGTGACCTCAAAATCAATAGGGGTCATCTGGGAGTCATGATCAATGTACCTATGAAGTTTCATGATCGTAGCCATTAGCGTTCTTGAGTTATCATTCGGAAACCATTTTACTATTTCAGGTCACCGTGACCTTGACCTTTGATATAGTGACCTGAAAATGTATAGGGGTCAACTGCGAGTCATGATCAATCTACCTATCAAGTTTCATGATCCTAGGCATAATCGTTCTTGAGTTATCATCCGGAAACCATTTTACTATTTCAGGTCAACACGACCTTGACCTTTGACCTAGTGACCTGAAAATCAATAGGGGTCATCTGCAAGTCATGATCATTGTACCTATGAAGTTTCATGATCCTAGGCATAAGCGATCTTGCTTTATCATCCAGAAACCCTTTTACTATTTAAGGTCAGCGTGACCTTGACCTTTGACCTAGTGACCTGAAAATCTATAGGGGTCATCTTCGAGTCATGATCAATGTACCTATGAAGTTTCATGACCCTAGGCATAAGCATTCTTGAGTTATCATCCAGAAACCATTTAACTATTTCGGTCACCGTGACCTTGACCTTTGACCTAGTGACCTGAAAATCAATAGGGGTTATATGCGAGTCCTGATCAATCTACCTATCAAGTTTCATGATCCTAGGCCTAAGCGTTCTTGAGTTATCATCCGGAATCCTTTTTACTATTTCGGGTCAATGTGACCTTGACCTTTGACCTAGTGACCTGAAAATCAATAGGGATCATCTGCGAGTCATGATCAATCTACCTATCAAGTTTCATGATCCTAGGCCTAAGGGTTCTTGAGTTACATGTATCATCCGGAAACCATTTTACTATTTTGGGTCACCGTGACCTTGACCTTTGACCTAGTGACCTCAAAATCAATAGGGGTCATCTGCGAGTCATGATCAATGTACCTATGAAGTTTCATGATCCTAGGCCCAAGCGTTCTTGAGTTATCGTCTTACCGACAGACCGACCGACCGACATGAGCAAAGCTATATACCCCCTCTTCTTCGAAGGGGGGCATAATTATCTAAGATTAAAGTATAACAGGGGCCATAATTTTGTCAAAATGCCAGTCAGAGTTACATAACTTTGCCTGCACAGTCCCCTTATGATAGTTTGTACCGGTAAGTGTTGCAAGTATCAAAGCAATAGCGTTGATACTTTAGGAATAAAGTGAACCTAAACACAAAACTTAACCAAAATTTGCATTTTCTAAGTTTAAAAAAGGGAACGTAATTCTTAGAAAATGCTTGATACAAATGTCTGCTCCAGACCTGTTTACCCTACCGATTGCTTCTCAGTAGTATGGAGGGCATCTCTCAGTAGTTTTGGGCTGTTGTCAGTAGTTTTAACCTTTTCAATCATTTTGAGCATTAAAACACCATGACTGGGTCACATATCAGTTTAACGGTACATAAAGTATTAGATGAATTTACTTGCTAATAATTAAATCTGTTAAGTGATTTTATTTGCTTTTATTTGTGACAGCCTTTGCCATTTGGATTGGGAAAAATGGCGCGATAAACCATGAAATTGGAAAAAATAGCGTGATAAACCATGAAATTGGGAAACATTAAGCATTATATTAAATATGATTATAAGTAACAGAATTAAAATTGTTTTTAAGTGCATGTTTGACAGCATTTTTATATTATAAAGTGCTGCTTTAATGTCTTCTTACAATGAAGACAATATTTAATTAATATCCATCCGCATGCATATTAAACTTACAATAATCTATAGATTCTTAAATACACCATTTGATCTTAAGCTCTTTAAGAGTAGCTATTAATTTAATTCAGTCTTTTTTAAAATTAAATATCATAAGAGGAAAACATAAACAAATATTGACAAACACCCTTTAGTGTTCTTGTTGTGTTAATAATGTATTAAATGGAGTTAAAATAATATATTTTATTTGTTTACCTTTCAATATCTTGCACTTGACAACCTCAGTTCAATGCTATTTCATTAAACTGTACAGTGTAACAAACATAATAAAGCAGAATATGCATATGAATCTGAGTATACACAGATCCACTAACATATAAATCAAATCATGTTTGTCTCTTTCCTTTTGCGAACGATACTCATTATAATAAATGCTTTTACTTTGTGAGTAGACTGAACTACAATTTTCAAACACTTGTTTCCGTGACGCACATTCACAGTGCATATTTCTGATAAATATTTTATTTTTATTTGTATCTCAAACGTAGTATTTTGCGTGAATTTACACACGCATTACATTATTCCCTAATGACCATATGATATCCGTTGTTAATTTGAATGGTATTTATTAGTTTCGCTGTTAATTGCAATTTCTCGTCTGCTTGCCGCCATCTTGGACGTGAGTAAAAACAGGCGTGCTCAATCCGGATACATCGACTATCGTCGGTATTCTCCGCAATAGAGAGAGAGATGTGTATACTGGATAGCAACGTAAAATCGTATATTTTCGGCTCAATTTGCAAACCAATACGCAAGTCAGTTGTTGTTCGGTGACGACTCGACAAGCTCGATCAGCACTCGTTCCCCGGGAGACTTGAATTTTAACGTTTCTTACTACGCAAGCGCCAAAATGATTATGATTGATAAATTAACCGCAAAGACCGAAAATAAGCGAAAGTACGATTAAAAACTGAAATTTGACCTTTTTGAACGATGGATCCGTAGTTTTTCAGTACAAATCCGTAGTGCGTAGTTTAGCCAAATAATCCGTAGTAACTACGGCGAATCCGTAGAAGTAAACAGGTCTGCTGCTCTTGTCTATAGATTGTGGTCATGTTAGTAATGTGTTCATGTTAGTAAAGAAGTATGCAAAATATGAAAGCAATATGTTACGGGACATAGAAAACATTTGAGGTGGTACGCAAACTTATAAAGATTTATCAATAATTTGCATATTCTAAGTGGAAAAAGGGTCATACATTTTACAAAATGCTTGTTACAGTTATCTGCTCCTGTTTATAGATTGGGTTCATGTTGGTTAAGAAGTAAGTAAAATATGAAAGCAATATGTCAAGCGACATAGAAAATATTAGAGGTGGTACGCAAACTTTAACATAGATTTATCAATAAGATGCATATTCTTAGTGAACAAATTGCCACAATTCTTACAAAATGCTTGATACAGTTGTCTGCTCTTGTTAATAGGTTGGGATCATGTTGGTAAAAGTATGCAAAATATAAAAGCAATAATTTTCAAGGGACATAGGAAATATTTGAGGTGGTAGACAAACTAACATTACAACGCTTACGGGAACGCCGATGCCGGGTTGAGTAGGATAACTCCACTATATATATATATTTAATTATAATAGTAGAGCTTAAAATGGATGAGAAATGTAATTCATTTCTAGCCAAACTTTTTTCCCTTACATTATAAACAAATGGTAACAGCTCTAGTGGTCATATCCAGTAAATTTGGACTGATAACTAGTGTACAAATAAAGTAGACCCTAATTGATTAACAATTATATTTTAATACCTGAGCATATTATTAAATACAGTGGCTAGTCGTACGGCCAAGTAAAACTAGCCAATAGGCTAGCCGTACGTACATTTCATATAGGGACTGTCTAGTCGTACAGCTGTTATAACAAAAAAATATACAGATTATTTATTGATCTATGTGCAGATTATCTATTTAACGCGTCATTAGAAAACACACACATGCATGTACTTAAAATTGTGTGCTACCACACAGGCTGAATAGATGATGATTGTTTTTCGCTACATGAACGTTCTGCAAGATAATCAGTACATTTGTTTTAGGTATGGACATGTAAATTTATTTCACAGTTATGGAGTACAGTACAGGCACCGTGTACTTAAACAAAAACGCCTGTCCGCTGTGTTCACTTTTCCCGATTGGTGACATTTTGTGGGGTGTGTGTGTGGGGGGGGGGTCAGTACAAAAGGCCTTAAAAGAAAACCGCAGAATGCGTCTTTGTTATATTACCGAAACAAGCACCGAAAATCCAATATCCTATATGTGTATTCGAAACACAAACTTCATATAAGCACATGTCTTCTGTCAAAACAATCGTTGTACATGTCATTTAAAATATCGAAGTAATTCTCGTTTATGATATCGAAAACTGGGACTGGCTTTAAACATTTACAATTACGATATTTATTTTCATAAGATTTTCTGAAAACAAATGAGAACCAAACAAACGTACACAGACAACACAAAATATAAATAATAATGACAATTTTATTTTTTTTTAAAGTTGGTTTATTTTCAAAATATCGCTTTATTTTTTTCGCGATTTCCAGAAAATGCCTTATAAATGTTGAATAAAATCTAAATATATCTGAGGCTGTTCATTGGTCGTTGTCCAAGAATATTCATGAACTGTACACGGCACTTTATGTACAATGCCAATTCTAAATCATTTGCGAGAAACCCCGATACTTAAATGGAAATTCGCAACAAAGCTTTTACAATGTTGTCTGCTCTTTGCAGTTTTGTGTGTAAATATAAATACACCCATGCCTATTTTTGCGCGCTTTTTGTGAAGACAAAAACTGGACACAAAAATCTCATGGGCAGCCGCATATAGATGTATTTATTTGTGGCTAAAATTTGTAACAGAACACGAACTGTACACTATCTCGCGCACACCACATTAAGTTATTTACGCATGTTGGCCCAATTGGATGCCTATTTCATCAAGTCTTTAAATAGAATCATATGCTGAAATTCATTTGATACTTTTCAAAATTGCCAACGTTTGTGTTGTTGACATTCTTGTCAACATTATCGTCTATATTACACACCCATATTAAATTTGCTTTTAAAAATGGAAATTGGGCATATATGGGATTATCGAGTAATGAAAAAAGATGGGAGAAGTTGCATGTATGCGATTGAAACAGTTGACATGTATGTATCGGGGAATCAAGAGACTCGGGATACTATATACGATTACTACAATCAGTTATGAGTTCTGCATGGCTTCAAACTGTGAATTGCATAATCAAACACGCAATTATCACTCTTCTGCGTGCGGTTTCATACAGCTTGGTGCGAACACAGTTTTCTTTTATACGCAGCGTTTAAAGAGACAGAAAACACTGTCATGAGCATGGGTGTGAAATACATTATTCATTATCACTTTAAAATAATAAAAGGGATCAAAACAATACTTTTATGTTCAATAATTATTTTTAGCGGACACAATGGACACCCCGGTAGATATTATGGGTCTGCGGTGATTCGCGGTGTTCGCCTTATCGAAAACAGCCCCCGCGACATTTGATCTGAACACCTATTGTGGGGTTCATATTGGTAAGCGAACACAGTGAAATGAACACCGTGTTGAGTGGCGTTTGTTTAAGTACACGGTGCCTGTACAGTATATAAATACACATTATACATGCACATATCACAGGGGTTTTCAGCCTTATATAACAGGGGCCTATAAAAGGCCCTTTCCCAAATGAAAATTTCTTGAAAATCATGCAGTTTCCCCCAAAATCCTAACTTACATGTACATCAGCTTTTTCATTTCCAAAAGCAGTAATTTTAGAGAGAATTCTTCCCTAAATGAGCAATTTCTTCCCAAAATCCATAGGCTAGGGCCTCTTCCCGATGAAGCGAGGAAAACCACTGTATCAAATGCATACATTAAATATGTAGAAAATAATCTTAACTAAGTCAATGAAAATTGCGACATCAAAATCAGAAAAGTTTATAACAAAACAAATAAAAGGAAAATTGATGTGAAAAGACGCTGATTAGACAGTGTGAATACACAGGCTTATCCGTGTCTTCGTTTTTTGCATGTATGACACATGAGGTTGCTCATATCTTAAATCATGTAACTGAAAAGAACCACTAAGCGCGATGAGCAAGAAATTATACAAACTTCACTTGATTACCCGCCAGTCGTTTATACATCTACGCACTTTATTGATCATGTTGAAAATGATTATCCGTTCTACCTTCTATATGTGTTGACGATACTTGAAATATGCTATCTATATTGTATAATCAAGAAAAGATTTGTAATTCAACGCTACTTGAAATATGTATGAAACCATCTTTTAATCAATTGTCTTACAGTCTAAACGAAAATTAAATTATTTGTGTAATTCAATTTCTAAGACCTCCCTTTGACAGCTGCCGTCATTGAATTTCATAATATCAATGTTGCAACTCTTTAAAACATTTTTCATTCCTTACTTAGGAATGTGGACTAATTAAAGAATCAAATTAGAAACCGTATTCATGAAAGGAAGCTGAAACAGATGAGGAATTTGTGTACTTTTATGAGCTTAAACAATCTTATTACTGATTAACAGCACCCAATGACAATTCTATACTTTATTAAGAAGTACGGCTAAACAGTCTCTAAAGGAAAGGCTATACGTACAGAGCCATACAACTAGCCAATAGGCTGGCTGTTCGGGGCCATACGGCTAGCCTATTGGCTAGTTGTACAAACATCCCTAATTATGTATACCAGTAATAATTTTATAGTACCATATGTATATGGTATGTATTTTCGAGTCTTCGTAACTTGCATTAGACAATTACTACAAAAATGAAAAACAAGTAATGAGTTTGTCAGAAACACAATGCCCCCTACTGCGCCGCTTCAAAGCCATATATTTGACCTTTGACCTTGAAGGAAACCCTGACATAGACCTTTCACCACTCAAAATGTGCAGCTCCATGAGATATACGTATGCATGCCAAATATCAAGTTGCTATCTTCAATATTGCAAAATTTATGGGCAATGTTAAAGTTTTGGAACGGACGGAGAGACTGACTGACTGACAGTTCAAAGTACTGCTATATGCCACTTCCACCCTCCCGGGAGCATAAAAACAACGCAAGTAATACAATTTATCAAAAACGCAAAACATACAAGGGATATTAAATATTAATAAACTTACCATTTGTGTTGTTCAATTGTGTATAGTAAATCCTTGTTGATGGCAATTTCTTTATTTTCTTTAATACACAATTATATATACACTCCAATTGTTCGTTGGCTATAAATCAGCAAATGTTCAGGCCTTGCTTTCAGTGTCATAAAACAAAAGGAAAAAAAATGCTGCATTAAATAGCTTCAGCTTTATGGCTGGTCTCGAGACATGTCTTTGTGTCAGTGCAGACTTCATTTTGTATTTGTAGCACCTTGAATCTTAATATTCTGTAATGAAGTATGAAATACATGAAATCAAATTAGACTTTTTGCTCTCGAACAATTATTATAAGTTATATAAAGTATGAATAATATCAAGAAGGAACATTATAATTGTCATGCAAAACTGTTCAGGGCTCAATGTTCAACTGATAACTAACTTTACTTGCCAGCCAAATACTTTGAAAATCTATTTGCCCGGAACTGCCTGACCAGACGACTAGGTTTTTAAATAACTTGCCGGCACCCAAACGTAATAGGACAACCATTGATGTTGAGCCCTGCTGAAGTTAAGAAAATATATAGTTTAGATAAAAAACTTGTTAGAAAGCCATATATTGTTCGTTGATCATTGGCATATATCAGACGGGGTAATCACGTGACAGACAAGATGGCGACGTCCATGCAGAGGCAGGTGTTTTTCGTCGTTTGGTACCCTTTATTACTTGTTATTATTTTTTATTCAGCTCACTTTCCAGCCATATTAGGAAGAAAGTTACTGGCTTTTATTTCATAGTAATATTCATTCTATATCTCAACTTTACTTGATGCAAAATTTCTAAGCGGATGACCTAATAAGGGCTCCAGTAAGAAAATTTGCGGGGAGTAGTCGAGATATAAAGCAAATTCAAATACAAAATAAACATCTTCGTTTGTTGTTTTGTTTGTTATTTCTTTGTTATTAGATACTACTACTACTACTAATAATAATAACACATTAATTTAAGTTACTTTATGTTCTGAATATGAACATAAAACTTGTGCATAAGTGAATATAAGTCTAAGAATAAAGAGGTCTGTTGAGACTTGCTTATTTCAATTTTTTTCGCATGTCTGAGTTTTAACTGAAATACAAAATATGTAGTTAAGTGTAGGACACTTTAAATTTCTTCAAATACACAATTATTTTTCCGATATTCTCCATATAACTATTAATATTATCTCCTTTAACATTAAAACAATATCTTAATGCATGTACAATCGTATCGCCGTTGAGCAATGACAATCACTGAACGAACCTTAGCATTCAAATTGCACGCTTTGTAGAAACAATCATGTGCTTATCGTCATAAGCTGTGTGTGCAACATCATTGGTTTTGTGTTGACATAAATGATGTTGATTTTTTTACTGCACAAATGTATTATTCAAAGTGAGTGACTAGGTGTCACTAAATGCGTGTTACTGGGGATTTACAAGTCTTTAACTGGATGGTTTATAATGTGTTTCACTGTCAATTGTCGAATTTTAAAGTGGTCCGACTTTTCACGGATTTACCTACGACAAGAAAATCATGAATCGCGAAAAAATATTTCAGGATAAACTACAGTATGTGCCTTTTCAGGGCAAAATATTAAAGTTTGAGCCAAAGTAGGTCAAATTTATCCCGGCTGCCCGGGTGTTGGTCAAAGAAAGTAGTTTATCCAAATAGACCAGTGCATGATGTTCAATGAGACCTTAATGTGCACCGGTAGACCATTAATAAATTGTATTATGCATAAAACCGACAAAATTAAATCCTCATCTAAAAATAGATGTCCACGCCCCGCTACTTGTTTGCGGCATTGATTAACTCCGCCTTTTCATCTCTATTCACCGCTGACATTGACTGTGCATGGGTAGAGATATCCCTTGCAGAGTTGAATTCATCCCTTGCTCTGAATTCATCTCTAGTAGGGATTAATTCATCTCTTGCGATGAATTCATCCCTTAGAGAGCTTAATTCATCGCAATCCCTAATAGAGATTAATTCGGTGAAAACGAATTTATCCCTAAAAATCGGCTGAATGAGGGTTATTTTTTAGGGATTCTTAAGAGATTAATCCCGGAACAAAATCCCTAACCCCACTGTAGTTTTTGACCCGGCATGACCCATATTAGAACTTGACCTAGATATTGTCTAGATACAATAGATTGAGTCACATATTTAAAAAATATATTGTCTAGATACAACTTCTGACCAAGTTTCGTAAAGATCAGATGAAAATTATTTGAATTAGAGAGCGGACACGAAAAGTATGACAGACAGACTTACAGACGGACAGTACAAAAACTATATACCCCCTTTTCTTTTAAAGGCCTTAAGGAGGCATAAAAATCTATGTAATGCTACCACATCTAGCGTTGAAATTGTGGCAATTGCTATCAGGAACACTGATTGTTTATGTGTTAACTCTATTTTACAAAATACTTTATGAAATGTTCGTTGATTTTGAGCGTTATAGAGGCTTTAATGAAAGATGTGTTACCATGAATGAAGCCAATTTTATAACTCAATGTTGATGAATATACTTCCCTCTAGTTAAAAAAACTAGGTCATGAGGGGAAATCTTCGACAGATGTTGTACCAATTGTTTATGAAGGTGAGTGCGTTCGGGCCATTATGGCCATTTTGTAAATAATTCCTCGAATATTCCATCAAACCTCAAACATTATTTTAGTACAATATTCGAATCAATATTTTATCCTAAATGAGTACTGGTTATACAATTTTAAAATGTTCTTATACTTCAAATTGAAAGCAACATATAGTGGAGTTATAGATTTAATAAAAAATAGCACCGTTAAAATAAAATGACAGACAGACATCTATACGCAAATATTACAATTTCCACACCGGGATTAGACTCACTGTATCCAGGCAGACTGAACTCATGCCACTTCCACACACACACTAAGTGATGATGGTCCATTCAGACAACATTTTTGTTTCATATGATTTAAAGTCTTTATTTTGAATGTGTGTTTACATTCTTACTGTAAGACATGACATGTATACAACCATAGCAATGTACAAAAATAACAGATTTGCATAAAATAAGAACACATTGCCGCCTAGAAATCTTTACACGAACCAAATATTACTTGACTAGTAGTCACTACGCTGTCGCTTCCATAGTGTACAGTGATATATGCGAACGACAACTGTGTTAAGAAATTTTGATATAGAAAATCTAGAAAACAAAATACGTTGGTTTTGGCTATCGATTTTTTTTACTTTAAATGAAAAATATGTATTTTGTAGATATAGTTTAGTAAATAATATTATAATATTACTCTATTAACGCTTCAATAATGACGCAGACAGTTGAAGCATAAATAGTATTATTTACCTGCCTCGCTACCGATTCCAAACGAAACAACTAAAGTGTTCAAATGTATTATCTGTAGTGTATTGATGCACCTTATCCTATAAAACAAAGGATCCATAAATCTTAAGAAACATCTAATAGGGGCATACATTCTGCGTGCATTTTAACGTAAAATCCCGTTTGCATTTTATTTTAGTCTAATGCGTTAAGGCCTACTGTATGCATTAATAACAAAACAAACAACTCAAAACAAACATTAAAGCCACACATGCATGTATTGAAATGAAATACATAGCATAGTTAATTTAAGTATAAATAATAAACATATTTTATCTATGCCAATTAGAATATATCTGGTGGTTACATGGTAGAAATCTGTCTTTTGTGCGCTTTAAAACTTAAAAATAATCGCGTTTGTTGAAATGTACGTGTACGTCTAGAAATCATACTTTCGGTTTTAAAAGCCGTACCGTTTGAAAGATAATAAATGACTTGCTAACTAGGCTATATATTTAATTTTATCTATGCCAATTAGAATATATCTGATGGTAATAAGGTAAAAATCCGTCTTTTTTTGCGCTTTAAAACTTAAAAATAATCGCGTTTGTCAAAATGGACATATACGCATAGAAATCATACTTTCGCTTTAAAAAAAACTTACTTGCTAACTAGACTTTAGATTTAATGACAATTTTGCACACTTTAAAACTGCATCTAAGTTTAGATATGTATTGATTAACCTCCTGTATATCGTTTCAATGTGTGTTGCTTTAATATGATTAAAGCTGGGGTCAAACAAGCATTTGCCACACACTACGTAAATGTACATTCAAATGCATTTTTAACGCAAGACTTTCACAAATCTTATTTCTCAAAAATAATTTCAAACTTTATCTCTAAATTTCCCACTTTTGTTTTAAGATTATTTTCAAGTAGAAATGAAATCATTCACAAATGATACTCTGCCACTTCTGGAGCACGTGTGGGCATATTTTCTTTATCATAGTATAATTTCTTATTACAGTATGACCATAAAGAACATTATAATTATATTTTATTTAAAGCGTGTTTGTGTAATAAGACGATTGCATACTTGCCGATCGTACAAGATGCAATCTAAATAAAAACAAGTTCAACGCGCACGTTCAATACATGTATTGCACAAGTAACACAACACACAACAAACCCTTTATGTGCCATGAAAATACCCCATCCAAATATTTTTTTAATATGACAAAATGAACATGGCTGTTAAGACAAAACATTCAGTCCTTTGTAGCCCACGGGATCTTGAGTGAACCCGTATTCTAGAAAGGATGACCATTCCGTCGGCATTCACCTGATATGGGTTCTCAATCTGTCATCAGAGCACTGACACTGACCTACTAGGAATGGATACGCATTTAGTGCATGTTAGATTGAGTATATAACTAGTTCATAAAAATATTTGTATACTGTTTTATTATGTGACTTTCTAATATAGAGTGATATTGATGGTTTTAAAAATATGTCTGGAGATACTTTATTGATGTATTTTTTTACATTTGAAATATTGACTTAATAATCAAGAAATTATTAAAACTGTATGTGCTGGGTAAGAAGTGCCTTGAATTGTATATGATTTGCATGTATAGTTAAAATATCATTACTAAAGACTGTAAACATTAAGAATGATTTGGGTGACTTGCTTTTGTTGACGTGTTAAGATATTAAAACGATAAACATGTTCAGATCTATGGTTTTTATTTGTATTGGATATATAAATGTTGTTGGTAAATTATTTTTTATTATTACGATTGTTACCGTTTGTCATGAACAAAGTACATAAGGGCTTGGTTTACTAACATTCGGTCCTAAAATTTAAATCAGTTACATGAACATTTTTCATATATCGATTTACCTGTATTCATTCACAGGGATCGTTAGGTAAAAAATACTCTATTATACTATATACATATATACAAGGGATACAACTGTCAAATTTCCTGCACAACATCATGGTCTGAACAATA
The DNA here is from genome assembly GCF_020536995.1 of Dreissena polymorpha. Lineage (NCBI taxonomy): Eukaryota > Metazoa > Mollusca > Bivalvia > Myida > Dreissenidae > Dreissena > Dreissena polymorpha. The sequence goes on along the minus strand of NC_068360.1, from coordinate 95,897,445 downwards.
GCAAAAAAATCGCTTCTAAAAGCAATAATTACACCAAAAAAACTGTATAACAACAGCTCAGACATTTATCTATCAGATAATAACTATGTGTATAGCAGTAAAAGTGTTCATAGTTGTGTTTGAAACGAAAGTTTCATGAAAAACGGTAAAATTTTCGAAATGCGACACAGGTGTGCACACCCACTTTGACACATTTTGTTTCATAGTTTAATAATTACAGAGAAGTTGAGCAAATTTTACCTTGTTTTATTATCCATAGACACTTTATTAATCAAAGAAGACACCTTCCATAATTGCATGTAACTGCATATATGTAAAACACCGTAAATATTAAATTTGTTTACATTTCTACTATCTTCAAGGTTACGCATGCGCAATTAATTTCCTTCTATATTACATATAACATAGTTGAAGTTCGATATCAATTTTAACCATGATCAAGCAATGACCCACTATATCATCATACATCATTGGAAAGATAAATGCATAATCTTTTGAAAAAATGGATGTCATTAAATTCTATACATTGTAACTCAAAATATTCACCTTAGAATAGGCAAACCGGTTTTGACAGCTGTGCAGGCGACCATTTTGGGCTCAAATAGTATGACCTATTTTCAAAGCCGGGAACCATCAACAGAAAAAGTAGAGCACAAAAATGGCTTTTCTTCTTATTGCTTACAAATATACCTTCAAATTGATACCAAAACATTCCATTTGCAATGTCTTTTACAAATCCTATGCAGCATGCACTGAACCATGAAAAGGAAACTTGTTCAGTGAGGGAAAAGATAAAGCACAAATTCTATTGGATCAATTTAATTCCGTATTCACAAGGAGAGACAAACGCGTATTAACGCCATCAGAAAAACAGTATAAATCCAAGTTACCTCCCTTAAACATAACAACACCCGGAATAGAGAAATTATTAACATCACTCAAAGTCGCAAAAGCAGTCGGTCCAGACAATATTCCAAATATAATATTGAAAACCTTTGCTAAACAACTCGCACCTGGAATACGCCAAATCTTCCAAACATCAGTAGACAGTGGCGAACTACCATCCGACTGGGTTAATGCAAATGTCACGCCGGTATTTAAATCAGGGGTCGTCCACCTCGCCGAAAACTACAGGCCAGTATCATTAACATCCGTTCTGTGTAAAAATCTTGAACATATCATTTGTAAGCACTTACTGAACCATCTCGAGAGAAATAATATTCTTACAAACCTAAATCACGGATTTCGATCAGAATTCTCGTGCGAAACTCAACTACTAGTAACTATGAATGACTTATTATCTTTCTACGATGAAGGCATACAAACAGACGTCATTATACTCGATTTTTCCAAGGCTTTTGATACCGTGCCACACGACGAACTTTTATACAAGCTGGAATGCTTTGGCATAACTGGAACAATCCATACACGGCTCAAAACATTTCTCACAAAACGATTTATGCAAGTTGTAGTAGACGGCGAAGTCTCCCAGAAGTCCACAGTGGACTCCGGCGTCCCTCAAGGCACGGTACTCGGACCTCTTATGTTTTTATGTCGCATAAACGACCTGCCACTTTGATTCAAATCACAAGTGCGCATTTTTGCGGACGATTGCCTGCTATATCGGAACATAAAAACTCAGAAAGACTTTGACATCCTTCGGAATGACTTGAAAGAACTTGAAAAATGGGCTGATAAATGGGGCATGCGTTTTAACGCGAAGAAATGTTACGTAATGTCAATTAAAAACAAGACTCCACACTTTTATTCCCTATGTGACCATATTCTTAAACAAGTGCCCGATAATCCATACTTGGGACTAACCCTATCTGAAGATCTAACTTGGTCAACTCACATAAGTAATTTGACAAAGAAAGCAAACTCGACAATGGCTCTACTGCGTAGAAACTTAAAGAACTGTCCTATAGATTGTAGGAAAACAGCGTATCTAGCGCTAGTAAGATCCTGCCTGGATTACGGCTCTTCAATTTGGGATCCTTACTTAACTCGTGATATTGATAAAATTGAACAAGTACAAAAACAAGCTGCCCGTTTCATAACTGGAGACTACAAATCAAGAACGGCAGGCAGCGTTACAAACATGCTAAAGCAACTAGAAATACCACCTCTACAAGAACGGCGTAAAATCAACCGTCTAGTGATGCTCTACAAAGTGGCCAAAGGGCTGGTGCCAGCTATACCAGCAACTGACTACTTGAAACCAGCAAGGGTTAAAAGGCAAATTAAGGCAAAGCAATACAGTGACTGTGTTACATCAAATATAATAGATAAACAAGTGATAAATAACGATAGAGGTTTTGTGGTGAAAAACTCAAACAGTAATCAATACAAAAACTCATTCTTCGTGAAAACCATTATAGAGTGGAACCACCTGGACAGTAGAGTGGTCCACGCAGAGACAGTTGAGGGCTTTAAGTCTGCCCTTCATTTTGACTAGGCGCACTCCCCGGTGTACTACGCCGTAACTGGCCCTTCACCGTACCAAGCAGAAGCAGAAGCAATGTGTGCTAAGTATCAAACTGACTGCATGTAACCCTGCAAACAGGAGTTCCGGTTTGGGGTTATGTGACCTTTAAGGATTTGTATGCAATTTGTCAGGTAATGTTACGTGGAACGTGAATGGCTGGATTTATGTCTGCCGTGGAATTTCAACCAATCAAATCGCATGTTAGAAATACATGTGAACTATCCAAAATGAAAGTAAAACATTGTCATTGTGAAATTGAAGCAGATTGATGTGAATTTCTAGCAAAATATGCTCACTAAATAGTAATGATGTTCTATTTTACTATGAAAAAAAACTATCCAAGGAATATGTACCAGCAAAAGAGCTTTATAACAAACGAATACGAAAATTACTTCTAGAATTCTCAGTTTTCAGCTGTGCACACCTGTGTCCAAGTAAGGATTTTTGAGCATTTTGAATGAAACTTTCTCTCTTGGTTCAATAAAAAGCTTGTACTTTATTGCCAAGTGTATTGTTTTCTGAAAGATAAATGTCTTGGCTGTTGTAATACGGTTTAATTGGTGTATTTATTGCGTTTGGAAGCAATGTTATTTGCTATTGTTTACACCATGGTTGTGTGCAGGAATTTTCACAGTTGTATCCCTTGTATATATATGTAGTATAATAGAATATTTTTACTAAACGGTCCCTATGTATTCATTCTGTTTACCCTTTTTAGATTATCATTTCAAATATTGCATTTAAAAGGTTTGTATTTGCATAAATAGGTTCACAAAATCCAGTATTAAAATCAAATGCAACATTCGTAGATGCCAATGATGCATTAAAGTTGACATGCACTCATGCAACAGAGACGTGGCTCAGGTGGTGGCTCAAGCCAGTGGATGGTCAGTTTGATTATGTTCTGACAGTTTTATCTACAGTCAGCACTTGCTTGTTTGCCCCTGCCACTTTACCGGAAGTGTTTGCTGGGTGTGACTGTGCAGGATCCACATTTACTTGTATTCTGAAGTCCGTATCACGGAACAATAATGGAGACAAATGGAAGTGCTCTATAAATCAAAATCAGGAACATGTTTTCAGTCATGAAATAACAATTATTGTGGCAGGTAATTAATTATCAATGTTTGTATTTATTATTTTATTTATTATATTATTGTCTTCGGCGCAGTAAATATAAAAAATGATAGCATATTTCTATGTGTTCATTGAAAAAAGGACCACTGCAAGCGTTGACTTCTTAAAAACTCTGTATAAGAACGGCATAAATTGTTTATTTTGGTGATAAAGGACGCTAACACAACTATTATTTTGATTGGCTTCTTTGTAATATATAAATGCTTATAATATTTCATCCTTTTAAATAGGTGTATTGTTCTTATAAATGATTCTAAAAAGAAATATTTTTTTTTAATTAATAGCCTTTATTCACCTCCGTACAATACACAATTCATTGCTAGTTTGCATGTTAATATGTTAATATACAATAGCGTTATTTTAACAATTCAAATAGGTTGATACAATAGAGGTAAATAAAAACTATGCATTCCTTATATATTTAGACATGCATACAGTTCACACACACACACACACACACAGACACATACAAAAAAATGCCATGTTATGATAGAAAAAATAAAAGTTTTGGACTTCAGAAAATTATAAACTTAAATCAGACGTTTGGACTTCAGACATTAAATGTTCGAATTTAATAATGTTATTTAATATTTTAAGCAAACAACACAATTTACGAGAATACTATTCTATTGATCTACAAAAAGTTTAACAATTTGCCAGTTTAGTACTTCTTTTTCTGTATATTTTGTATTAGATTGGATTTCCCATGCTTTGCTAAGATAATTATTCAGACCTATTATTGAAGGTAATAGACCCTTTCTCTTGCATACAAATATATTTTTTTTAATTTCTAGGATGAGAATATTAATATCAGTCATGTTAATATTTGTACAACCAAATAACATTGTTTGACATGAAATCACAGAACATTTTTGCACATTATGTGATCTTAAAAATTCTACAACATAATTGACAATTCTCTTTGTAAAAATGCAGTCCCAGAATATATGTAATAGGGTTTCTTCATTTTCACTACAGAAGGAGCATAAATTATCATGAAAAATGTTCATTTTAAATAACAAAGATTGGGTTCCTAATATTCTGTGAACAATCCTTGTCTGGAACCACTGAGTGTATGTGTCTCTAGATATAATAAAAACAAGTGCATGCACTTTTGTCCATTCAACGTTATTAAAAAGTGTATTCCATTTTGAATGGCAAGTGGGTATTTCTGTATTAAAGCTAAAACATTTATACACAAGTTTGTTTTGATTACCCCCAAAAACTGTGTTATTCAAGTAAAATTATATAAATGCACAATGTATATTTGGCTTTTTTATGAATGGAAGTCCTGATAATCTGATAATCCTTCACAGTTCTGATTAAACCTTCATAAAATAGGAAGTTAATTTTACAACCAATGAGATTTTCTACAACAGATTATTTTATAAATTCTCCAGAAGTACATAATATATCTCTTACATATCTAATTCCCCTATCATACATATTTTTATTATATACAATATTCATACCTATCTTAAAATTGTGGTTATAAAATAAAGGCATATCAAGGATATCTTCACACTTACTTACATTTCGTTTATTGATATACTCGATGTAACATGTAAGGACATCTCTCCAAAAACTATTTTTTAAACTTATCATAATTTTTCTATATAATTTTTTCCTAAATTAAACATTTTCTTCACATCAAAAAAAGAATATACTAGTTGGAAACATTTTCCATCACTTAATACAATTTTCTAAAAAGAAATATAGATCTTCTGTTTTATGCCCGGTTGTGTAATGTGAATTTATAACTAAAAGATTGTTATCATTATGTAAAATTGTGGGGTCGACACGTTCTGTTAGTTTAATGTTTAGATGGCGCAAACATATATCTATGTATCTATTTGACAATAGCTTTAGGCGGTTTAAATATATGTTTCTTCTTTGTTTTCTTTTCATATTGATATTTTTCCGTTTACGTCAAACTTTTCATTGACATTTGTGTTGAAAATTAAAGTACGTCAAAATAAATAATAATATTTTTTCTATTAGTGCCTGTGGTCAATGTTACGTTGACCCCAGACCTTCCAGCGATTTCTGTCTTACAAAACGTACCAATCAGCTTCATCAAATGTGAATCATCAGAGGGTCGTCCTACTCCAAGCATTACTTGGTATATGGACAAAGACACCCCGTCGGATTACAACGATGATGTAAATATCACTGAAAAAAGCATAAGTCTTGTAGCAGGAGACCGGACGACAAGCACTCTGACAATTACTCCTTCACTGGAACATCATGGGACAATCATATACTGCAAAGTCTCAAATGGGTACGGGTCGATCTTATCCGTCAGGAAACCCCGTATTAACGTGTTGGGTAATTATTCAGTATTGTACTTAAACGTTAGTTTAAAATAATCTTAATATAAATAATTAAGTGTATTATTTTTGTAATTGCAAATTATGTACGTGCAAATAATAATTTATTTGAATTTAAAAATGTCTTCGTTTTTAAAGTAAGTTTTATTTAATCAAAAATGCTTTGTTCGCGCAAATATTCATGTTTTTATTCTATTTCCGTATTACTTTCGCTTCGTTAAAGTCGCCCCATCCTCACCAAAAGTTCTATACAAGAATGTGATTGTTGACACCATTACTGTGATACAAAATAGCTCTGTATCGCTGGAATGCACCTCTTCTGGGAACCCAACGCCTAACATATCATGGACATTAACTAATGGCTCTGTAATTAATAACGGAACTACTGAACTGAAATTTATGCAAAGTGTGAATGCAGTAACGATCACCTGCACGGCCACAAGTGACATGCAGCCAACAAGCGGAAGTACAACAAAATATAGTAATGCAACTTCTTTACTGGTTAACATTCTATGTAAGTAAAATTTTCTTCGTATGTCAGTATAATTTACTTTGACTACAGTATAATACATTGATATTATGTACTAATTATATAACTTAAGTGTCTTTATACTTTAAATAACAAACCCACTAACATAATGCATATGCCTATTACGTTGAGGTGTTATGTAATCATTCGGCAACTATTTCATAGTGTATTTAATATCCATACAAATTGGGATCAGAATGACTGTTTTGATCAGATAATACAATCGCTATTGTAGTGTTGATATATGGACATCAGCTTATAATGTGTATTGTACATAGCGGGTAAAAGCAAAAAATCGGTTAATTTTAAACAAGACAGATAAAGATTGCGAAACAATTGTCTGTTGGATTTAATAATTGCATTTTTACAACATATCGACATTTTCTGAGCTTTTTAATTTACGAGTTATGATTCAGGTGAGCATTCCTCTAAAGTAAGACGCAACCATAGTATTATATGTTTTATGGTTCTTTGACTTTTTGACATTATTTACTCACTAAGCTACTAATTCAAACACTTTGTTTTATAAATGTAATTACTTATTAATGAAATTGGCTTGAGCTATAAATTGATTCACAAAATAAAAAAAATAAGATCAATTTTAAGGACGTTAGCGAAGATTTGTTTTCGTATAATTATTGTTAAACTATTTATCTGTATCGTAGAAGGACACACAGTACATAAATAATGTATCGTCAGCGTTATTTGTGTTCAAAATTGTGAACCTGCTACATGTTTATTTGACTGACTTCATATAAAATTGGGAAAATATATTGGTTTAAAAAAATCTTGAAAATATATAATATGTTTGTTAAACTAAACTGATTCAAATATAAGCATGCCTACATTTTGTATCAACTGTAGCCAGAATGACGTGATTTACATTAACTGAGATTCTGTAAATAGGTGTCCCCAGTGTTTCTATCAATTTCTGTCCGGAGACAATTTCTTCATAAAAGACAAACATAAACCAAAATCTGTGTACATTTTATAACCACATAAACCACCGGATATGTTCTCAAAGCTTTAATGTGTTTTATTGCATAATACAGTTTAAGCTGATCATAAGATATGCCAGGAATAAACCGTGATAATCGTTGCTTTGCAGATCCACCGACCACCCCAATGTGTGTCATCGGAAATAATGTTATAATATCAAATTACATTCGTGCAATTAAAAACACATCTATTACAATTAATTGTACAAGCAATAGCAACCCCCCTCCAATGAACTACACGTGGACGCTGCCTGGTGGGCTGAAACGAGATGGACAAATCTTCACGATACCAAACGTACTATCTAGCGGTACTTACAACCTGGATGTCAACAATGTGATGAACGCAAATTCGGCCCCGCAAGTCGTTATTGGAAATGCTAATGTGATGTTTACACTTGACATGTTATGTAAGTTTCGTTAATATTTCTTATTTTTATGTGATCGGCTTGTATTTGCATTGTATTTAAATTTTTGTTGGACTGAATACTAAAATATCCTATTCGAGGGTAGATTCATTGATAATGATTCGTCAAGTTTCAGGACAATGAAACTAGTAGAGCTATTTCACTATAATTTGTTTATACGTATACTTGTGTTTCTCATCCTATGATATTTCAATATAAATCATTCGAGCCATGTGTCAACATTCACTTAAGTCCGAATTGCCAATTTTGTTGAAGATTAAATGTACTGAATACTAAAATCATCGAATTTCGAGGAAAGTATCACGGAAGTCTTAGTTAAATGCACCCTGAAAAGCTATTTTATTATGTGTATGTGTTGCAAGGTCTTTGATACTATGGTGGTGCACTATACATTACTCTATCGCTGTGTTATAATTCACTTCAGTCGCAGTGGCGGTGAGACCAATTGCGAATACAACGGTGTTACAAAACAGGACATTGTCTGTCACGTGTCCATACACCGAAGGAAACCCACCAAAGACGAATTTCATGTGGAAACAAGTAAAGCCATCGCGCGTTGTCGGAGTCGAGCAAACTCTTACATTTCAAAATATGCAAATCACTGACGAGGGATTTTATAAGTGCATAGTAAACAACACAATGGAACCCTCAGGTTGCTGTGCACAGACGACATACGATGAAACAATGTTTTACGTTGATGTACAATGTAGGTGAATGGTACATTAATAAGAATATGTGCGTATAGTTCAACACTTTGCAAAAGAAAATTCAACAAAGTTATTTGTATACGTTAAATGTTGATTATTGTATTTAAAATTGCAAGGTCATAATAAGTATTTATTTATTGTAGATCCTTCCAGTATACAGAGATTTTTTGTAGACGGATTTGAAAATGCAAGGATTATTACTATAAACCAAAGTCAGACTGTGATATTATTCTGCGAAGCTTATAGTGACCCTGTGGCTATCCTGTTTCTAATAAATAATACTCGAAATGGACGCGATTTACTGACTGAAACACATAATAACACAATATCTGCTTCTCTCGAAAATGCGCGATGCGAATTTGACAAGGGGATCTACCAATGTCAAGGGAACAACATTCACAACGCCGTCATGCAGGTTCGAGAAATAGAGATCATCATCCGATGTAAGTCAATATTATCAAAGATACGTATTTGTGTTATGAATATGAACGTTTGCGATAAGGCAAACATAAACTAATGTTGTATTTCTCTTTTTTCTATTAAATTAATGTCGTCCAATTTTACATCTTATTGTTTGAAGGTGCACCGCGAGCTTCTCCATTTATGCCTCCGGTACCTAAAGTTTGGACGAAAACTAACAGTAGTGTAATTCTTACGTATACTATTGTGGCGCATCCTCCTCCAAGAACTTCATCGGCATTGGTTTGGCGGAAACAAGTTAATAATGAATGGTTTATTGTTAATGATAATACAAGAATTAATATTCAAATTTCCCAAGACAGACTGCAGACAAACCTTTCCATAGTGCAAGTACAGAAAGACGATTTCGCAACCTATACGATCAATGTGGACAACGACATTGGCTCCACAGAGCAGACATTTGTTATTCAAGTGAAAGGTAATAATTTGATGTTTTTCGTAGTTCTATTTTTGCTTTAACTTAAGATATTGTAGTGCCTTTATTTCGATCGCATATTCACACACTAATTCATTATGGATGGGCATTAAGAGGCTGTTGAACATAACTATTTACAGAAGAGCCAGCTATTCCAGAACAATTCGGTATACCAGAAAATACGATAACAGACAGCTCTGTCATCGTTGAATGGAAGCCGGGATTTAACGGTGGGGATGATCAATGGTTCGTTATTGGATATAAACAACACACGGGTGAAAAATGGACTTACAAAACTATATTAGAGCATATCGAACGAATATCGATTGAAGACTTGGTTGCTGGAACCTCTTATCAATTCATAATGTATGCAGAAAATTCAATTGGAAAATCAGCGGAAACAAATGTTATAACAGTGACTACACGAGCCAAATCTGGTATGCCTACTTCTTTTTTAGTCTTATTTTTAAGGTTCGTACACTGTTTCTTAATATCTACATAAGGTTAGTGTGACGATCGGATTGTCGGATTTATCTTACAGGTTGACTGCCTAGGAACCATCATGTTAACGTGGACTCAACTGCTAGACGCGCATTGCGCTAATATTTTCTTGGCTGAACAATCTTTATGTGTATGTAATGGTAATGTGATTATAGCTTTAACCAGTTTGTTGGAATTTTTGGTAATTGTCATGACCCAACTTTAAAGTCGGAGTATAAAGATTTGCCGTTGTTAGTCCGTCCTTTCTTCTTACATACGTCTGCCCGTTTGCTTTTTTGTCGGGCCAGACTTAATGAGTATTTTTGTTACAGGGATAAAACTATCAATTTATAAACCAGCATGTGAAACAACCGATTCATGCAAATACAGTTTTTAACTTGTGTCTCGTGCTCAAGAAGTATTTCTGTTAGAGGGCTAAAAGTTTACAAACATATTTACCAGCATGTAAACAATTATATCAATTCAAGTATGAAAGATACAAAGAATTTGTGAACATCAGTCCTGTTCAAACGAGTTAGAGCTTTGTCTGTTTCCAAGCATGTTTTGTAGGGCATCATTCACTTTGACAAAACTCGTTATTCTAAGTGTTATACTGTTGAACGTATTGCTCAGTATTGAAGCGGAAATTGTGCACTTGACTTAAACATACCATTTAATCCGACGTATTTTCCTAATGCGAATTCTTTAAAACATGTCGACTTATTGTAGACAATCGCTGGCACACAGCCGTATTATGAAACCCATTAGATTAATTGTACTTTCAAAAGAAATATAATGTAGTGTTATACTCGTATTTAAATAACACTGTAAATGTGTTAATGCTCATTAACAGATCTATGTTTTTTTCTTTGGTTTTGATCTGTGAATAAGGCCCGGCGAGTTTTTCTACTGTTTTTTTTTGTTCGAATAGAGTCTAACCAATCTGTGCTTGGTTGTAGAATGCTCCTCTACCAACATCCTCAGCATGGATGCCGCCGTCTTAGAATGTTGCGGCCCTTTTAATTCCATGAACATTCTGATAGCGGTGGGTCCACAGTGATGATCAGTCACTGTGTGTTGGTTGATTGCCTCCAGCTCTTCTCCGCTCGCCTTAGCCACAGCCAGCTTGATGCCCGTTCAGCTGCTTGGCTCAGTCTCTGAATAGCCACTTGTCTCTCCCTGCCAGTAGTTCCTACTGCTGTCATCAGCCTGTGCACGGACTGCGAACAGAACCCTCTAACGCCAACTTCCACGGGAACTAGCCAAGTACGCAAGCCTTGTTGCTTTCACAGATCCATGAGTTCTGTGTACTTTACCTTCTTCCGCTCGTAGGCCTCTTCACATCTTGCCTCCCATGGTACTGTCAGCTCTATGGTGACGAGCTTCTTTCCTGTCTCTGACCACAGTACAATATCTGGTCGTAGGGTCGTCTGAACCACGTTTGGGAAAACAAGCCTTCTTCCAAAGTCAACTTCCATCTTCCAGTCTCTCGTGCCATCAAGAATTGATGTTTTTGTTGGTTTCTGTGTCTTCATGGTCTCACCCGATTTGCCGAAAGCGATGTGCCCATGACGGGGGTAATTACCACGTTCCCTCTTTCGTTCTTTCTCTAGCCAGTCAGCCAACTCTCTGAGAACTAAGTCATGCCTCCATCTATATCTTCCCTGTATCAGTGCTGTAGTACAAGATGAGAGGGCATGCTCTAGGGTGCCTACTCTGTCACACAGGCTGCATTTTGGATCTTCTGCGTGTCCCCATCGGCACAAGTTCGCTGGGGATAGAAGTAGGTCATAGACAGACCTGAGAAGAAAGGAAAACCGAAAAGGCTCATACTTCAAGATATCTCCCCAGGTCAACTTCCTGTCTGCGGTTTCCCATGTGGTCCATGCTCCCTGCGCTCCCATTTCTACAGCCCTTGCTTGTCTGGCATTTTCTTCTGCTCTTCTGACCTCAGACTGGATCATCGCACGCCTCTCTTTCTGGTCTGATCGGCTCCACAGTACCACCTTTCTCGCACCAATTCCTTCACGTCCAACAGCAGTCACTCCGACAATGTCTTTGTGCTTGAGCGCGTTCTCTGCCTGGCTCACAGACTCTGTCGCTGACCATTTCCTGCTCGTTCGGGTTTGGATCCCTGCCTCCCGGATGAGCTCATCCGGAGAGTCCCTCAAGGTTAACACAAGTCTTGCTTTTGCTGTCTTGAACTCTTCTACCAGTGAAGATAGCGGGAGCTGTAACTTGTTGCTCTTCCCGTAGAGTCCAATACTGGTAAAGCTGGGTGGAACTCCTAGCCACTTCCTGAGGTGTCGACTAGTGGTTCTCTCCAGGGCTTCCACTGTTGTGCTGGGTACCTCGTAAAGCATCAACGGCCAGATTAGTCTTGGGAGCAGTGCGTGCTGGTAGAGCCAAGCTTTGAACTTGCCGGGTAGTCCGCAGCGGTTTATCTTCTTGAGACCCTCCTCTACCTGTTTCTCTAACTTCTTGACATTGTCGCGATCTTGTAGGCTTGAATCAAACCACTTGCCCAGGCATTTAATTGGACTAGTCACTATGGAAGTAATCTCTGCGTTCTGTACGTAGAGTTTGAACCTTTCTGGTGCCTGTCCTTTCTTTATGATGAGAGATCTGGATTTTGCTGCTTTGAACATCATTCTTCCCCATGAAGCAACATCCGTCAGGGCTGTCAACATCCATCTAGCTTGGACATGTATTGTTGTCGTCAATGTGAGGTCATCCATGAAGCCTCTGCTAGATGGGAGATAGATTCCAGACTCTGTCTTTGGTCCATGTGTCTCTCGTTTGGCAGCATTTATCAGCAGGTCATCCCCATGATGAAGAGCACCACGGAAACTGTGCAGCCAGTAACGATTCCTTTCTCCAACCTCTGCCATCTGCTTAGCTGGTCACCAACAGTAAACCGGAGCTTTATTCCATCCAGGTAACTGGTGATGATTTTCTGTATGTGGCCGTCCACATGGTAGTGTAAGAGCGCTGTTTAGATGAGTTGGTTTGGAATGGACCCGTATGCGTTGGCCAAGTCGAGCCAAACTACTGTGAGATCTTTCCTCGCTTTCTGTGCCTCACTTAATAGTTGTGTGATAGCACTGGTTTGCTCTATACAGCCGGAGAAACCGGGCACTCCTCCCTTATGGACCGAAGTGTTAATGTATGCGTTGCCTGTCAGGAAAGATGTAAGTCTTCTTGCAAGGATGGCGAAGAATATTTTCCCCTCGACGTTGAGCAACGAGATCGTTCGGAACTGGTTCACCGTCTTGGAATTGCTTTCCTTTGGTGTAATTATCCCCTCTGCCTCTTTCCAAGCCTCTGGTACATCCCCCTTCCTCCAGACTACTTTGCGAAGCCTCCATAGACGCTTGAGAAGTAATGGGCACATCTTGTACACTTTGTACGGGATGGCATTGGGTCCTAACGCTGAGGCGGCTCTGGTCTTTTTCACAGCTTCCTTCACCTCGCTTAGCGTTGGTTCCGTCGCATTCAGCTGTTTTTCGGGTTGCTTCGCTTGATCTATTCGGTCGCAGTCTCCTAGCACGTCCTCTCGATTGGGGTCAGAATGGGTCACATGAAGGTAGTTCTCTGCTTCCTCTAGTGGAGTTCCCAACTTTCCTGACATTTCTTTGTCGAGAAGAGATCTGCCGAACTTGTATCGGTTGGCTGTGAAGGTTGCCCTCTTCTTTGCCAGTTCCCGTGTCTTTCTTCTGCTGTTTTCGGCTTTCCGTAATGATGTTAGCTGTGACTGAATTGTATCTCTGAGCTGTGTAAGTCCAATCCTCTCTGTGGGTGAACTAGCACAGTACCTTCGTGTCAGCTGCTTGAGTTCACGCCTCAAGTTCTGGATGCAGACTTGCCGCCTGTTTGGTCTTGGAGGTTCCTTTCGCACTCTCTCATCTTCTAGTTTAAACCTCTCCTTGCTAACTGAATATATCAGGTTATGAGGGTGGACAGCTTCCGGTCTACTGGTCCTTGCGTGGATGTTTCGGGGATGTTATCTAGGTCCTCGTACAGTTGGGTCCATGATGTCTTGTCTGAAGACTTGGGCCCCTTAATCCTTGGTTTCCTGGTTCTAGTGGCAGTGTCTTCCTGTGGTTAAAAATATCCCGTGGATCTGCAATGTTAATGGTTATTTTGACATTCCCGAGTCCGCAATTAATTTCTGGTGTAGGCCAACATTTATTATTGTATTTTTTAACGAGAAACTGTATTGGAAAAGATTAATCGGGGGAGATACATGTTTTATTATTAACTCGCTTTGCTTGTTCATTTTATTAGATCAACGGTCTTCCTCATATGTTGGGGCTGCAGCGGGAGGTGCTGTAGGCGGTACGCTCCTGATAGTCATCTTGGTGATGCTCTGGAAATACAGAAAAGCGTTTAAACGTATGTATACACTGGAATTACCGTTGGTATTATGGTATACATAAATAGCATTGTAAAATGTATATATTTGTTGAACAGTAAGTAACTTGGCTCAATAAGGTTTTTAATACTTAGTGAAAACTTCATTTTACATCCCCCGCTGCAATATTTGGTTCGATACTCCTAAGTACTGGTTCCATGCTTTGATCACAGTGTGGACACAGCGGGGACACACTAAATAACATAACTTATTTTACGGCCATCAATACATTTAAATACTTTTCAAAACCGTTGCTTTGAAAAATCTGTGTGACAATTATGTAACAATAACTTAAAGTGGAGCGGTAATTCACCGTTAGGCCAACGTTTTAAACATTTGTTTTACGGGAGTCACTATCCCATTTTTAGGAAATTGTAAATGCATAAAAAGAAATTGCGATTTGTATTAAATTTCAAAGGCGACTTGGTATATATTACAAAGAACATCTACTAATGATAACTTTCGAAAGTAATTTGATTTATTTAAATAAAATTTATTTAAATATGTTGAAATTAAGTCATTTTTATTTAACTTAGCTCTATTTTATGGGCGCTTTTTAGTTTTGACTGCTAAAACAATATTATTTTTAAAAAAGTAAAAAAGGCCATCTTAACAAATTGTATGTTTTTTTTTCCAAACTGTGTTTAAAATTGATTGTATTATAATGGTTGTTTATCTCTCAACACAATTTTAAGCTAAAAAAACTCGTTTTCAAATTAAAAAATGGTTGGCTTTAACGTGAATTTTAAAGTCATTTTAATAGAAATTAATTGCGGAATCGGGATAGCCCCAATAAACGTAAAATTTGCAGATCCGTTTGATATTTTGAATGTAAAGCTTTTTACTTTTTAGTGTAAGACGTTGATTTGTTTAAATGTACCATTGTTGAAATTTTGCATACAGTGTTACTCATGTATGTTAACGCCTATATCAAACCAATCGTTTATGTATGTGTCTCAGCTCCTAGTGTGTAATTGTTTAAATATACATTTTGTTTGACATGTTCAGGTCAACCTGGCGAAGGTGCTCATTACGATGACCTGTTCAATAGACAGTATGTTACCATTTTTATTTTTTTGGATGAACATTCCATTTTGCAATACTTGTTTCCAACTCATTGACATTGTACGTTAACATTATTCTGCGTAGTTAAGTTATTTATTAGTCTGCATGATGAATGCAACACTATAAATCAGGACATATTTTTGCTCCAGAGCCAATGTCCCTGCTGCCAATACCAGTTCCGAATATGAAACCTACAAAGTCGGTAAGATCTTATGGATAATGTGTTCTGTGGTTGATGCGTGGACAAATTTATGGATCATAATGCATGTCGTAGAACAGCGTTATCTCGCGTTTTTATATAAAAATTAACTAATTAATTAATTGCAATGGCATCTAATGCCACCTGAGTTGTTATCCCCATACAGTGCTAGTTTTCCACAGTTTTTAAATTTGAAAAGTCAATATATACTAATTAATCTGGTGAATCTTTACCCGCTAACATAAACACATATTTACCACTAAAAAGTATGTTCTGGTAAAAAACACGATTTAAATATCACTGACAGGACATTGTAAGATCATTGTGAATTGAACTTTATGATAGACTGGAGACTCTGACTCTGTCAGCATCAACATTTGTCTGTATGCCATGAAAATACAGGCCGCAGAACGCGCATAACATATAATTGAGGAAATTTGTGAACACATATTTTTAGTTTTAGAGTGTTGGGTATAATAATATATTACAAACAGTTCATTGGTACCATTTAATTTAAACAGTTGTGTAACTTTAAATGACCAAACTATCATGTTGATTTAATAAAAGATACTCGTTTCGCATGCCTAATAAACACAGGATAAAAGAGGCAACACAATATCAATAATAACTAATGCGCATTTTTATAGTGCATGTCAATGATGTTGGGTTTCCAACCACTTGAAGGCTACCAAAACATTTTGAAATGAATGCAACCCATTGTTTCATTTCAGAATCACAGCACACAAACCAGTACGAGACATTGGCTGAAACTTCTTTCCACGAGTATTCGGTGTTATCACCTGGCGGTAAACAGGATTATAGTGTTAGGAACCGTGTAACTCAAGTTACTGAAACTGATAGTGCTATCGTGAATCAGGAAAATTTGTCATTTTCAGAAACATAAATATCGCTTGATTTTGTGATCGGAGTGATAACATCAATTTTTTTATAGCGCACATTAAAATATTCACACATTCAACGTTGTTTGATTAGAATTTTTAATGATAGTTAGTTGTAAGTATGCGCAAAATGTGCATTGTATTTATACAATCAATATTTTCATTTAGATTGTTTAACATTTTTTTATTCATATTGAGACATGTAGAGATAAATTTGATGAACCATAAGCATACATGTGTTTAATTTTCCGATAAGAATGCAGCTTTTACATTCAACTAATCAACGCTTGTTATTATCAAACCGTTTTTCGTTGGTTAAATAACTACTTTTTTCTTACAAATATGAACATAGAAAATATCTAATAGTTAAATAATAAGTTTACGATTTTAAGTGCAATATTTAACGAAACAAGTGAATATAACAGTAACAGATAATACACTATTTAATTGCCTATAGTAAACATATGTATGACGAAAATCCGTTGCATTATAAAATCGTTTACCAAGTAAAGGGATGCAATTAAAATATATTTTTACACTTAAGTTATTGATATTGTTATGCTATTATTTTCGTAAAACTAAATGAATATACGAACGACATGTTTTATATGATTAACCGTTTTTTTAACAATATTACTAAATATATGGTTGTTATTTGAATTAATTAAACACCTTTTGAATCATATTTTAAACTTATGATCGTTCGTAGCAGATTATTAATGTACATGTGTTTGTTACAAGTGTTATTTAGAGATACTGAAAACATATGAACCATGTAAAATTAAATACTATTAAAATGAATTGTGTTCATTTCATATGAAGTATTTGTTTTGCATGCTTTCTTTTAAAGAAATTGTTAACAAATGGTTTATTGACTGAATAATCAATTATCTTTTAAACTATGTTCTTTATGAACATGTAATAATGTCAACACCACCGGTATTATGGTACTCGATCAAGGCGTCATGAAATCTCATGGGCATTCACTTCAACCTTTTATTGAATAATATAACACCATTATGTCGATCATTTAGTCGGTCATCGACCTCGTGCGGGAATTGTTATATAAAAAACCGCTAAATATGTTTTTTTTTTGGGTGACATTGAGCCTTTCAAATGCCTTAACAGCGGTTAATGCCATACTTTAGCTCTCATATTCCAGCACTTTTAGCGTGTTATGTAAATATTTTTATGTTTTAAAAATCTAACTTTGTATACACAGATTAAATAAATATCTATATATCTCTCTATATGTTACGTTTTAAAAACGTTTTAAAAACTGAATGAACTATACGAAAAGATTTTTTTTACAGCTGTATCATCATTTCAGTTTTAATTCTGGGCTTAGGGTGAGGTTTGGGATCCCTTCAACCGGTAAAAAACACAGTTTTAATAATGTTTATATGTCGCTGAAACGGCTTGTAAAATTAAAGACAATAAAATTGACAAAGTTAGCGAGTTCTGTGACATTTTGGGAAACAGAATCGATCGGGCGAAATAACTAAATGTGATATCCCCCGTATGTGGTAAACTTAGACGATATGAACATTACATTTTCAAATACACAAACTAAACAATATCTACGTTATGGTTGAGAAATATGATAAAACACCAACGACTATACTTGCAAAAAGTGAGACAAAAATGGCTTTGCTCAAAATATAATTTTCCTAGTTAAGTGCAGCAAATTAGGGGAAAATTACTTTCCTTTGCATACGAAAGTCTCCTGTAGGGGTCGCTCAGTGTTTTGTATTGGCGGGTAAATATTCTCGTGGAATAGCAATTCGGCTTTGCGATACGAACCAGAAAACACATTAATTGTCCTGCAATTTTATTGGATATATAATATTGACAAGTTTTCTCATGAAAATGATTATATTCAGGGATATAGTCTTTTTGTGTAAACTATATGAGCTTTAGTTCATGCATGAGTTATGAAATCTATATCAAAATGTGAAATGTTCACATTTGTTTATTGTCATACGTTATAACTCTGGTCCTACGCATAGACCAAAATACAAGCTGTATTTTCAATTTATAGCGTTGTGTTTGTTGTTTAGTTTGGACACGTATAAGGTAAAAGGGACGCATAAACTTGCAAAGGTCTAATTGAAAAACACGTTAAGTTAACAGATCGCCCGAAGCAGCAGATTTAAGCGAACCTTATAACACGTTTAATAGCATTGTCCTCTGCTGTATTGAAGCTAATGAAAAATGATCAGATGAAACACGAAAACTTCGTGAATACTCACTGGATTATGCAACTCAACACTATTCAGCCTCAAGGAATAAATAAAAACGACACATAAATATAAAACAATATTCACATTCATGTTTAGCATCCTATCGTTTATTGTTAAATCGATAACATGGACATTCTGGGCGACAGTGTATACACACAGTTTCACTCAGCGTAAATAAAAAAAAACCGACAAAAACGACACATAAATATGGAACAAGACTAAATACAAAACGTTAACATCAAATGTTAATATTATATTATTTATATCGATAAAATTAACATCACGGTGTCAGTCAATAACACACGATTTTAGTTATCGGAGAAAAATAAATACACATAAAACGAGACATACATATAAACAAAACACTAAGTACCAAAAAGTTAAGAATATTGGCTAAGGCAGTTCAGTAACAATGTCATATCCTTGGTGTGTATATCGAGTTATGCAATTTATATTACTTCGTTGTATACTTGCTATGTGTATACTAATTGAAAATTATAGACATATTATTATATATTTCATATATAAGGAAAACCTCATTTAAATTGATTACTGCTTGTCATACTTGTTTTATAGCCAGAGATTATTCATTACACATACACGAATTGCCATAAAAAAATAATTATGAATACCAATAGTGTAGTGTTGCATATTTGCATTAAGTCACAGCAAAAGGATATTTAAGTAAAATTTTTAAACACGTTGTTTTAAGGCAACATCGATATGTTTCAAACATTTTTTCTGACAGATTGAACGAATAATAATGTGTTTCGGTCAATGCCTTTCTGATGATTATTTTTTAATTCTAAATTTTTGTGATGCTATGTGCAATTTATATCGTGCTCAAATTCTTACCATTTTTATTGAATATGTTTCATTTTGCTGTGCAAGTTAAAAAAAAACAGAGTGACTTTGATTTGAATAGTATTAACTATAGACAACTATGTGTAAATGTGTGTGATACAGATTCTAATAATTATCAAAAAGGTCTTTTTTTCATTTGAATAGGGCTACTGTAACGTTCTCGAAGATGAGTTCCGTTTCTTACTTGAATGTCCAGTTTTTAATAGCCTCAGAAAACAATATATACATAGATATTATGATTGATTTCTTAGTTTCTAATGTTTCAAGAATGTTCATATTTCCATGGCTACCAGTCAAATTGACACCAGTTACCAATTTTGTGTATTAGTCCATACATAAGTGGCATTAATGTCATGGAGTTTATGGCTATTTGGCTGTTGAAATGGATATATCACAGTTGATTATTGCAGACACAGTATGGTTTCAGATAAGAGATAAGCCCAAGCCAAATTATATCAACAGACATAAAACTGTATAAAATGTATTACTATCAGACCAGTGCTACAGCTAAGCTAACCAAGGAGTGCAGCTCCATGTCCCACCAATGTCCCACTCTGCCCACTTGGACCTACACCATGCTATCGTTTTGATTATCACGTGATTATAACGGAAGTTGTATTTATCAATAAATTAATATAAATGGTCACACTGAAACTCTTGTATTATGAATAGAAACAGTGTTTTAAATTTAAATTCATGTAATTAGAAATATTCACATTCCTTCCTAATCAGAACTGGTGCAAGTATCCGTTGTATTTTTTATTATAAACCAGTGTTTTGTATAACATAGTCATATTCAACAATCTTGTACTGAAGAATAACAAACAAATATTTTTTTCCCGACACGTGCATGAAAAAAGTTATATATTTACCAATCCGTTTTCCCAACCAGGTGGTCGTCTTGAGCATCGACCTCGCTGTCCGAGTCAGAATCAGATAAATCTGACTGACTGTCGCTAAATTGTGGCTCGGTACATGTACGGTTGAACGGAAAGCTCATCATAATCACTATCATCTTCCATTTTCCATCAATTTTTCTTACAAAAGTTTCGAGAGATAAAACATCCGAAGCCATATAACGCCGGTTAGTTATTGAGAGCATGAACAATGGAAACAAGTGACGTCACTTCCTGTTTAAATGAAAATGGCGAAAAGATCGCAATGTGTGAAAATTCGCGACGTTGTCATTTTCGTTCTCGCTAACAACACCGTTAGTGAATTGAAGTTTAGTGCGAAATAGTTTGAATACGCACTAAACTCGACAAATAAAGGGGTTTTATGTTGTTTTTTTTTTAAATCGCGGCACGTGAACTTTAAATTATCTTAAAAAAATGAGAAAAAAACTTATTTAATGCCGAACATATAATCCTAATTTGCCGAAGAATACCCTTTAAATTGGAAATAAGACTAGTTATACAAACATATCCTGAACAAAACAAGAGGGCCTGAAAGGCCCAAAGTCGCTCACCTGAGATAAAATGAAATGGCCTTGTCTTTGCAGCCCAAGATATTAATGGAACAAATAGTTTAACCAAGTTTCAGGAAGAATGAACAACAAATGGCCCTCTGGGGGCCATGTTTTTCAACAGACCTGAACCATTTTTGAACTCGTCCAAGATATCATAAGAACAAATCTTCTGAAAAAGTTTTCGTGAAGATCCGACAATAAATGTGGCCACTACAGTGTTAACAAGGCAAATAATCATGACGCACAACGGGAGACAGACAATTAAGAAAAGGTGATCACAAAAGTTCACCATGAGCAAAAAATATTATGCTCATAAAGATTGTCACCATGTTTGAACAAGATATTATTAAAACTAATTGAGTAAATTAAAGCAAGATATGATAACAACATTTGTACTCAGCAAGTGTCATTCAGATTGAACAAAAAAATGTCACTATGAACAACTGTAGACATACAAAAAACTGCGACCCCCCTGAGAGCCTTGTTTTTGAACAAACATATGAACTATTTTCAGACTCACCTTGCAATTATCTTTCTAATTAAAAAATCAATAAATCCATTTTAAAACACAAACAGCACAACAAGGTATCAATTTGCTGATCTAAAGATAGAACAACAATGTTTACTCAGAGATGTGTATTGATTTGTGTACAGGCAGCTGATAAGGGTCAGTTGGAGTAATTAAGTGTGCATTCATAATTGGAATTCAAACAATTTAAGCTATGAACAGTTATTTCTTACTTAAGTAATGTTCTGCGAAATAAATATTACTACATTAAACTTCGAAAATATTTAACTAGAGTGTAAACAAGGTTTTACCATATAAGGAAAAATGCTCCACCCCCTTGGTGGCCATTTTTTTCAACCAACCTAAACCATTTTCAAACAATTCCATTATATAATTAGGAAGAATTTTCTGATAAAGTTTCATGAAGATCGAACAATAAATATGGCCTCTAGAGTGTTAACAAGGTTTTACAAAAGCGATATATTGCCATATAAGGAAAAATGCCCCCACCCCCTGGTGACCATGTTTTTCAAGCAACCGGAACCATTTTCAAACATGTCGATATCATTGGGACAAATCTTCTGACCAAGTTTCATGATGATCGGACACTAAATGTGGCCTCTAGAGTTTTAACAAAGTTTTACTATAGCTATGTAAGGAAAAATTCCCCGCCCCCTTGGCGGCCATGTTTTTCAACCAACTGGAACCATTTTCAAACTCATCTAAGATATTATTGGGACAAATCTTCTGACCATCTTTCATGAAGATCGGACAATATATGTGGCCTTTACCGCCCCCTGGTGGCCATGTTTTGAAAGCAACCGGAACCATTTTCGAACTTGTCCAAGATATCATGGGGACAAATCTTCAGACCAAGTTTCATGATGATTGGAAAATAAATGAGGCCTCTAGAGTGTTAACAAGGTTTTACTATAGCCATATAAGGAACAATATCACGTCCCCTGGCGGCAATGTTTTTCAACCAACCGGCATCATTTTCGAACTCGTCCAACATATTATTGGGATGAACTTCTTACCGAGTTTCATGAAGATAGGACAATAAATGTGGCCTCTAGAGTTTTAACAAGGTTTTACTATAGCCATATATAGCAATTTAAGGAAAAATGACCCGCCCCTTGGCAGCCTTGTTTTTCAAGCAAACGTAACCATTTTCGAACTCATCCAAGATATCATTGAGACCAATCTTCTGACCAAATTTCATGAAGATTGGAATAAATGTGGCCTCTAGAGTGTTAACAAAGCAAATATTGACGCCGCACAACGCACCGGGGACGACGGACGACGGACAAAAGGCGATCAAAAAAGCTCACCATGAGCTATTAAAAAAGGTAATTTATGTTGATCCGTTATGTCTAGTTTGAGTCAAACGATCATAACATGAAAACTGGTTAACTACTTCCTCTTTTTGCGATTTAACATCATATAACCATTTAAAACATACATACGTAATCGTTTATTATCCTGCATCTTACGGGACAGAAAAGATTTGCAGTAAGTGGGACACGGGCGGTATACATAGTTTGGGATGATGATACTTCGAAAGAAATGTAAACGTATGCATCTTTTGGGTTAAGTTATATTTATTCCACAAAACTAGCATTGAAAACTATTAAGAATGTATCGGTTTATAAATAAGCGGAATAATGCACTAAGGTAATGTAAGCCTTGTTAAAACACTCTTTGTTTGACGCCACCCTTACACTTTATAAATTATCATATTCTTGCCAAGGTGTACCAGTTGTAGTCAAAGTGTAAACTTATAACAGCGGGCCTTTTATCCGCTGATTTTATTACACGAAACGCAATGAATGATATTACAGATAATGTAAAATAGTTCTATAAGAGGGTAAGATCTCATTAAACAATGATAAATCTTATAATGTTCATAAGGTGTTCACGAATACAAACATTTTACGAATGCGTTCTTGCCATAAAAATCAGAACAAGCATATGAAACCACTGTTAAGTTGATTCTTTTTTATTCCACCCGTGTCAAAAATATGCTACGGTGGCCTTTTCACAGATTTTGGCATGTTTTGAAGTGTGTCATTAAATGCTTTATATTGATAAATGCAAACATTGGATCTTAAAAGCTCCAGTAAAAATCAAGATTACATTTAAAAAAAGGAAAAAAAAGTAGCCCCGAGCAGGGCTCGAACCAGTGACCCCCGGAATCCTTTAGTAAAAAACAATTAGACCGCTTGGCCATCCTGCCAATTATATATCGGTGTCGTTTTTTATACTTTATATAAGCAATCTGCGTAGTTTCAAACAATTAAACGACAACAACAGAACTCTCCAAATTATTCAATCGTTTCGCGTTGCAACGCTTTATAATTTTCCGGTTTTTAAATCGTCAAAAGATGCATATTATGGCTATATTAGACCATGGTAAAATGTTCAGTTTTACTGTTTCATCACAAATATCATAACTAAAACGAATATTTGCGAATCTGAAACAACTTTATCAATTTTGTCAATTTACCAAAACGTGAAAAGATCCCTTTAAAAAGAACTCAATACACGCGGAAACTTCATTTCACGATCATTCGGTTATATCACCTTGTGGTATACAGGATTACAATGTAAAGAGCCGTGTCCCTGAAAGTTCAGTAAATGAATGCACAATAGTGAGGGACTAAATCGCCTATGTGAATGTGTGATAGTCGAAACCATAAACATCGTACCATTGTTACTGTAATGATAACCTCAATGATAATTATAGGGCATATGCATTTGTATTCACATACAATATATTGAATTGCAATGGTCAGTGTTTGTAAGCTTTACATAATCGATATTTTAATTATTGTTGTTAAACATATGTTCTATGCATACTAGAACATGTTATTGAGAGTTTATTGACCTCATATAAACATACTTTATTATTCATTCAGAATGCAGCGTCTACCTAAATTGCAAGTGTTTAACTAAATTGTACTATCATTTACGAAACAGGTTTACTACTGATCATATCAGTTTGAATTGCAGACAATATACATATTATTTTAAATGAAGGAAATCATCGACATTTATTATTTATAACAAAAAGGGCGTGTATTACAGGGAATGTATAAATGCAACATATATTTATTCATGACTTTCGATATCTTTATGATATTATGATTGGTTTATTATATTTTGTTCAAGAACGATATGATGCATTTGATTCACATAATATCAAACAGATTGCTACATGAACGGGTACAATAACAATTTAAGGCCATGTTTACAGTATTAAAAACTTGGATTTATCAATACCATCGGTTTAAAGGGTTAAATATTTTTGAGGAGTTGAGTCTAAACATGATTTATTATGTTTTATACATGTATATATTAAGCTTATAAAACAATTGTTTTAATGATGATTAATGTTTTATTTGTACGAGTGATTCGAACCTTCAACGTGCTCCTTGTGTTTAGAAGTTACTAAAGCACAAGATGATAATTCAATATGCTACACATCACAAATTTGATCAAACTTCAATTTCAGGTTTGCTGGTGTTCCATTAGGTGTTTACATTAAATCTACAATTTGTGTCCTGCATTACACTGTAAAAGTATACGAAGAGGTTAACAAACGACTTTTGTCAGGTTTAGGCAAAATCGCGCGTTAATTTAAGATTATATGACATTCCCTATTTATATAGGTTATGTCATGTTTCAATTTACACACCGTCTTATTAGCTCAACGTAACTTGCAGCAGATAACTGTAGACGAACATTGACCCTGTAAATAGGAGATAGGGACATATTTTGTATTTTGTCGTCCATGTTGAAAAGTAAAGTCATATAATTATTGTATGCATCCATGATATTAAATCTGAAAATATTAACAATTAAACGATCTATAATAGATTCACGTTTTATAAACATAAATAAAAATCTAATATATTTGTAAAGCACACGATGCCAATGCAGAGTTGTTATGGTTTGCTATTCGTCATCTATATTTACAAAGATTAGAGAAAACTGTTTCAAAGAAACATAAAATGCCAATCATCTGTTTATCATTCGATACCGCATGTGCGTCTGGTTTAAAATCCATTTCACATGATGTGTTAATTTATCGATAGAGCTTAACATTAGGAAAATAATGTGTGGATGAATTCAAAAATAAACATAAAAAGCTCAACATGCATAAGAAAAATAAACTTTATGCAAAAAGAGGTTAGGTTTTGATGCGGTGTTATAATTGCGTCTAGACATTAAAAAACATGCACTTGCATCTACAAATATACACAAGTTTTAGTAAATAATTCGAATTTAAGTGTTATTCTACAATTCATTACATAAATAGAAGGACACACAATATATGCTAGCAAGTGCACAGACATTTTTTTTCTGAATGACAAATGAAGTGTATTGCAAAAAAAACCACTTAATTCTAATTGTACACATATAATATTACAATTGTCATATAAACACTGCTTATTTGTTTCATTATGAATAGTGCGTGTTTTCAACACTATCAATTCAAATATCAGTCATATGCTCCCATGCCAATGCGCTTTTCACATATTCACGTACGTAACTAGCACTTCGTATTATATATGCAACTGTTTAATTTAGTAATTTTACAAATGCAAGAAACATACGTTACTTTGTTTAATTTTCAGTCTTCGATAATACTAAATTAACATATGATCTGTCTTCTCTCCCTACTGCACAATCATTATCTGAAGCTACAGATTCACGGTTAAAAACACTAATCCCCTCTGTGCCGATTCTTGATATGGCTGAGTACACATGAAACGAAGTTTCAGCGAGTGTCTCGTACTTGTCCCTCTGCTGGGATTCTGAAATAAAACAATGGCTTAAATTGATTTCAAGCGGTTCTGAGAGTCCTCAAGTGGTTTTAATTTAAATTGGTAAAACGGCACTGACCCCATTTCAATGATCGATCTGTGTAATGTTTTGTAGTATGTTAAGTGTTTTTCTGTATATGCAATCAATTACATTAAATACACTTTTTATATAATGACAAGAATAATATATCTCGTATGAATATGTATACATTAAAACAGATCATACTGATGATTTTTTTTCAATTCGTACGAAAAGTCAAGAATTATACACATTATTGTATTTTCATAAAGATATAAAACCAAACGGTTTGACCGCAGCATACATGTTTAAACAACATAAATGACATGCATAAAAATATGTATACATTTTAAAAATTCCTATAATGTGTTCACTTGATAAGATATGGCAATAATTATACGCATTATTGTACTTTCATCAACACAAAGAACCTGATGGTTTGATCACAGCATACACATTTAAACAACATAAATGACATCTATCAGCTTATTCACAAACAGACAGACATACCAACTCTGCATGCTTCATATTCGGAGCTGGTATTGACAGCTGAGACATTTGTCCTGGAGCAAACAATATCATGATTCTTAGTATTGCTTACGATAAAGTGTACACATCTAGAAATAATTAACATTAGGCGTAGTATTAATTAAATGCTGACGAATAATTAAAACCAGGCGCAGTATTATGTTCAAATTTGAAGAATAATGAACTGTAGGAGCAGTTTTTATGATGATATAGATATAAACGAATCTTATCAAATATATCAAAATGGCTGCATACTGTCCTTTGAATAAGTCATCGTAAGGAGCACTAGCATCAGGCTTTCCTGAAAACGGATAAACACTAGACTCGACGCACACTCAGTGCTTAAAACATACTTAAAAAGTATTACATCTATAACTTATACTTAATTATTTATCACCATTTAAAGTGTGTAATTTAAGGATGATGCTCAGCTCCAAAATAGGTCATCAAAAAGTATACTATTATTATCCGATACAATTATGGTCAATGAATAAGTAAAATGTTTCAATCTCAGACATTTTGCTAGCTGCTAACTCGATATATTAATGCATAAATTGTGCAATCCTAGTATATGTATATATATATATATATATATATATATATATATATATATATATATATATATATATATATATATATATATATAATACAATTACTACAGAACATACATACTTTTAAAAGTAAATGTGTTTCTACATTTCCAAAGAACAATGCAGATGACTATCATAAAAATTCCACCGACAGCCCCTCCCACTGCAGCCCCGACAGGTGAAGATGATCCATTATCTAATTAAATGCATAAAACAGTGTGGTCTGATATGTGTTTTTTTACAGCCTTATTATAAATCACATCTTTTGACATATTTCATGTTATGGTGATCAGACGTATTAAAAATATTGACAGTGTTTCAATATCGGTAGCCAATAAACACGGAGAGAAAAAAGTACAATTGAACTATTTTATTAAGTGCAATTATTAACCTTTCTAATTACATTATGAAGTAAATTATGTAATAAATCATTTTAAAATGTTTATGAATTAACTATTGTTTTTTGAAATCAAGCACCCCAGTTTATCATAAAGAATGGTTTTAGGGCAAACTGTTTTAGGATCGTGTGGAAACATATGGTCTACGGACACACCGAACACCCGACCGATCGACCAACCGATGAGGTGCAAGAAATATATCCACGCTTCTTCGATACTGGGTTCAATTAACTTTTACAGATATATCTCATTAATATTTAACATGCATCGTCGGCATAAATTTTTGATAATTATTTAAACCTTCTCAAAATATATTTAGCGCGCATACTCATTATTGATAGAATCTGTTTTACAAATTAATTTTTTCTAATAAAACACGATATGGTTGTTTATTAGTTTATTAGTTTTATCAGTAAAATTCGGCGATATTTTTTAAACACTTACCAAGATTTTAAGTGCAGTGGCATTGATGTGAATATTTTACAGCTTTATTTTGCATGATAAAACAATACGATTTGATGAAATAGCCATCTGCATAATGCCTACAATTATACGTTATGAAATGTATATACACGAAATTCGTCATTTACGATCACCTATACTCAATTATTCATTGAATGCCTTCATCTTAATATTATCAAAAACATTTTCAACTTGCGTTACCGCATTATAACGGCAAATGCAAAGCAATGAGGTCGAAATCGACATGCATAGTGGAATTCTTACCTCACGTGTATATTCAGAGATAATGGAAAAAATTGCATACCAGCTTTGGCTGCTCGCGTAACCAATGTTAAAACAATTGTTTCCTGTGATCTTCCAACTGAATTTTCTGCATACATTTTGAATTGATAAGAGGTTCCGGCAACCAGTCCTTCAATCGCTATTCGAGTGATATTTTCAAGTTTAGTTTTGTAAGTCCAATTTTTTCCCGTTTCTTGTTTATATCCAATAACGAACCATTGATTTTCCCCGCCGTTAAATCCCGGTTTCCATTCAACGATTACAATGTTGTCTGTTACCGGATCTTCAGATACACGGAAATGCTCTGGTATAGCTGGCTCTTCTGCAAATAGGAATTGTAAAACACCTTTTATCTATCCATCTCTAACAACATAATGTGTAAAAAGTCGATCTTAAATACGCAAATACAATATCTCAAGTTTTGACTTTAAAAGAACTGCATCATATTATAACCTTTCGCTTGAATAACAAATGTCTGTTCTGTGGTGCCAATGTCATTGTTCACTTTTACCGTATAGTTTGTAAAATCGTCTGCATGAACTTGAAATATTGAAAGGTTTGTCTGAAGTCTGTCTTGAGAAATTTGAATATGAAGTCTTCTCGTATCATTAACAATAAACCAGTCTTCATTTACTTTCTTCCGCCAAACAAATGCCGATGAAGAGCTTGGCGGAGGATACGCCATGATAGTGTACGTTAGAATTACACTACTGTTAATTTTCGTCCAAACTTTAGGTGCCGGTGGCATAAAGGGAGAAGATCTCGGTGCACCTTCATAAACAGAAAGTTTAATAATTAATCATTACTTTAATTGAAAATGGTTAGCAACATAATACTGTTACGTAGAAACAGAAAACAAACACATGTAGTAACTCACATTTGATCTTGATTTTAATCTCTCGCACCTGCTGCACTTTATTGTGCGTGTTGTTCGCCCTGCATTGGTAGATACCTATGTCATATTCACATCGTGCATGAGGAATATATGCGGATATTGTGTTGTAATACTTTCCACTCAGTAAATCATTTTCACCGCGAGTATTATTTATTAGTAGCATCGAAGGCAAAGGGTCGCCTTCAGAATCACAGTATAATATCACCGTTTCATTTTCGTTTACCGTAATAATTTGAGAATGCTCAAATCCGCTAGCATAAAACCTCGTTATATCGACGGCGTCTACAAAATAGAAAATGCAAAATATAAAAAAGTTTAAATATATGAGACGTCAATAACACTAAAAAAGACGTTTACGTACATAAATATACGTATTTACCATTCACTTACATTGTACATCAACATAAAATATCGTTTCATCGTATGCCGGTAGTGCACAACATCCTGTAGGTGTCATTGTGTTGTTAACTCTGCATTTATAAAAGCCCTCGTCAGTGGTCTGAATGTTTGGCAACGCAAGGCTTTGTTGTCGTCCAACAACACGAGATGTATTCACGTGTATCCATGTAAAAGTCGTCTCAGGTGGGTTTCCAAGTGTATAAAGACACGTGACAGATAAAGCCTGGTTTTTCAAAACGGTTTTATTCTCAATACTATGTACGGCCACCGGAACTGAAGTGATAAATTGCGCAACGACTATATCGCAATTAAGGAACGTTACATGCATGGACGCCTCGAATTTATAGTATAATAGCTCTACATATAACGTTGATTTATTATGTGACTGATATGATGGAAATCAATGGTTCTGCACATAAAATGTGTATTAATTGCTAATGTAAGATAAATATACAAAGAATAAATGCTGAAACTTACATAATATGTCAAGTGTAAATATGATATTGGCATGCCCAGTAATAACTTGCGGTAGCAATGTTGAGTTCATAACATTATTGACATCAAGTGTGTAAGGACCCTCCAACAGTACGCGTTGTATTGTGAGTTGTTGTCCATCTTGTTTTATTCCGCCAGGCAGTGTCCATAAATAGCTCGTGGGAGGGGGGTTACTCTTACTTGTACAATTCATATTCATTGGTTCATTTTTAATTGCCCGAATGGTATTTGCTGTAATTAACTTATCTCCGATTGAACAGGTTGGGGGTGACGGTGAATCTGTAACAATTTCAACTATGTTCAGATACATATTCCTTAAAGGACAACTGAAGGATTCAACAACATTTGAAATGTACTTGTATTATTTTCAGTGAGTAAGTCATCCTATCGAGACAATTACACTTAAACGATACAAATTGAATCACTGGTGATGTATTATTATTATTTATGTGATAAACATTAATAACGGTGAAACATACTTACATAAAATGGTAATCCATAAATCAGTTGTATTAGAACGTGTTAGTGTAGTTCCAAATGTTGGCTGCAACGCACTTGTGGCCGTGCAGGTGATCATGTCTGTGTTTACTCTTTTCTCCCATTTAAGTTCAATAAATGTGTTGTTAATTACATAACCAGTTGATAAAAGCCATGAAATGTTTGGCCTTGGATTTCCAGAGGAGTTACATTCTAGCGACACAGTCCTGTTTAGTATCACGGAAATGTTTTCGCCGATAATAACTGATTTGTGTAGAATGATCGGCCTTGATGGAAAAACTTTAAAAATAGCAAAAGTAATTTTTAACTATAAAATACTGATATCACACATTTTATAATGGAGACTTAAACAAACAAGAGGGCCATGATGGCCCTGTATCGCTCCACTGTTTTTTCTTTGCAAAGAAAACGTGCAATGCGCATGGGTTGAAATGTACTCAAGCATTTGACTTTCTCTTTCTATCCCTAGTCCCACTGGGGGTTTAAATTTGGAAGGGTGAGCATTTTTATATATGGAAAAAGTTACTACCGTGTTAACTAAACAGACTTAAAAGCCCGGGAATTGCTGCACAGGTCCTTTGCTTATAACGTAGGTACATTTATCTCTCCAAAAGATATTGTCGTTCTTTCCATGTCACATATTTTTAGATGATGAAGATCAAATCTACGCATTTGATTTGAAACAGATTCTCAAGACCCATAGTAATCAAAATGCCTTAACCCTTTACCAAACGACACATTTTGGACTTTCCCAATTTGAAAGAGGTTGCAGACGTTAATTAAATTAAAATGGAATATGAAGGAAATGATCAGGTAGGGTAGAAATCATTGTGATAAAAGGAGAAATTGCTCATCAACCCACACATCCCTAAGACCAACAGGCCTGAGAATATTATGATAATCTAAAGATTATTTCTTTATATTTATAAATGTATTTAATTAAGTAATACATTTGACTTCTAAGATCAATTCATAACTTATATTAAGAAAATTATAAAATGGTCAGAAATATATATGGATTGTTGAGCAATTGACAATCATATCCACGATCATGAGTCACGATTCACAAATGGAACAATGAATCATTAGTGATTAAAAAGCAGCATATACGATAGTTAAGAACATTGCACTTCATTAATTTCAACACCTTCTCTTGGATACAAAGTTTGAGTTTACCGTGCAGTATCATATATTGACTTTTCTTGAAATAATTATGTTCATGGAAGTTGTGTTTTTAAAATCAATAACATATTATAAAACTGGTTTAAACACTACAAAAGACCTGAAATTAACATGTCATCCAAAATATTTTCATCCGGATATATGGTCACTTTCGACATATTAAAATAAAACCCGACTTTTTTCAGTTTGTAAGAAAAACATTCATAACACATGTTCTTACTTCAATGCCTTTGTAAGCAGTCACCATCTGACCTAAAATGGCACTAAATGACAGGGTTTTATCTCATGTTTTCAAGATGTTGATGTTGTTGTTGGTCACAGCCAAACGGCCGCAGTAATCTCCACTGGTAAACGTCATATGTTCAGTTTTGTGAGCCCCGGGGCCAGGTCAAATTTGAGCCCAAGGGAATAATTTGAACAAATTTGGTAGAGGACTATTAGATATCACTACATACCAAATTTAGTAGCCCTAGGCTCTATAATTAAGAACAAGAAGATTTTTAAAGTTTGCACACAATAGGCCTTATTTAAGCATATGTTCATTTTTGTGACCCCTGGGGCAAGGTCAAATTTGTTCCCAGGGGCATAATTTGAACAAACTAAGTAGAGAACTATTATATGTCACTACCTACCGAATTTGGTAGAAATAGGCCCAATGGTTATGGACAAGAGAATTTTTTTAATTTGCACAAAATGGGCCAAATATAAGCATATGTTCAATTTTGTGACCCCTGGGGAACGGTCAAATTTGATCCCAGTGGCTTAATTTGAACAAACTTGGTAGAGGACTATAAGATGTCATTACATACCAAATTTGGTAGCCCTATGCCATACGGTTATGGACAAGAAGATTTTTAAAGTTTGCACAAAATAGGCCTTATACAAGCAAATTTTCGATTTTTTGACCCCCCAGGGCAGGGTCAAATTTGACCCCAGGGGCATAGTTTGAATAAACTTGGTAGAGGACTATTAGATGTCACTACATACCAAATTTGGTAGCCCTAGGCCCAATGGTTATGGACGTAAAGATTTTAAAAGTTTTCACAAAATAGGCCTTATATAAGCAAATTTTCAATTGTTTGACCCCCCGAGGCAGGGTCAAATTTGACCCCAGGGGCATAATTTGAACAAACTTGGTAGAGGACTATAAGATGTCACTACATACTAAATTTGGTAGCCCTTGGCCCAATGGTTATGGACAGTTAGATTTTTAAAGTTGTCACAAAATAGGCCTTATATAAGCAAATTTTTAATTTTTTGACCCCCCGGGGCAGGGTCAAATTTGACCCCAGGGGCATAATTTGATCAAAATTTTTAGAGGACTATCAGAAATCACTACATAGCAAATTTGGTAGCCCTAGGCCCAATGGTTATGGACAAGAAGATTTTTAAAGTTTGCACAACATAGGCCTTATATAAGCAAATTTTCAATTTTTTATCCACCCGGGGCAGGGTCAAATTTGACCCCAGGGGCATAATTTGAACAAACTTGGTAGAGGACTATAAGATGTCACTACATAGAAAATTTGGTAGCCCTAGGCCCAATGGTTATGGACAAGAAGATTTTTAAAGTTTGCACAAAATAGGCCTTATATAAGCAAATTTTCAATTTTTTAACCCCCCGGGGCAGGGTCAAATTTGACCCCAGGGGCATAATTTGAACAAACTTGGTAGAGAACTATAAGATGTCACTACATAGCAAATTTGGTAGCCGTAGGCCCAATGGTTATGGACAAGAAGATTTTTAAAGTTTGCACAAAATAGGCCTTATATAAGCAAATTTTCAATTTTTTAACCCCCCGGGGCAGGGTCAAATTTGACCCCAGGGGCATAATTTGAACAAACTTTGTAGAGGACTATAAGATGTCACTACATAGCAAATTTGGTAGCCCTAGGCCCAATGGTTATGGACAAGAAGATTTTTAAAGTTTTCACAAAATAGGCCTTATATAAGCAAATTTTCAATTTTTTGACCCCCCGGGGCAGGGTCAAATTTGACCCCAGGGGCATAATTTGAACAAACTTGGTAGAGGACTATAGGATGTCACTACATAGCAAATTTGGTAGCCCTAGGCACAATGGTTATGGACAAGAAGATTTTTAAAGTTTGCACAAAATAGGCCTTATATAAGCAAATTTTCAATTTTTTGACCCCCCGGGGCAGGGTCAAATTTGACCCCAGGGGCATAATTTGAATAAAACTTGTTAGAGGACTATAAGATGTCACTACATTCTATATTTGGTAGCCCTAGGCCCAATGGTTATGGACAAGAAGATTTTTAAAGTTTGCACAAAATAGGCCTTATATAAGCAAATTTTCAATTTTTTGACCCCCCCGGGGCAGGGTCAAATTTGACCCTAGGGGCATAATTTGAACAAATTTGAAAGAGGTTCACCACATGAACATTCCTGAGAAATTTCATCAGAAATGGACCAGTAGTTTAGGAGAAGAAGATGTTTAAAGAAAAAGTTAACGCACGCACGCACGGACGCACGCACGGACGCACACACGACGGACACAGGACCATGACATAAGCCCCGCTGGCATTTGGCCAGTGGAGCATAAAATTGGAGTCCGAAAATATTGAAGAAGTAATAACCAATAATAGTTGTTCACGATTAAATCAGTCAGTACACAATAATCCGCTTACCCAACACATTGATATTGAGCCTCACGTTTGATATGATGTGCCCGTATCCGTTTGAGGCCTTGCAATAAATACTTGAACCTTGATCTTCCACCGTAGCGGTAATTGTAAGAGTACTCGTCGTTACGTCTCCTGTTGTTTCACTACTACTAGTTGCTGTGATATTTACATCATTGGTGTCATCCGACGGTGTGTTTTTATCTAAATACCAAGTAATGGCTGGTGTTGGGCGGCCCTCTGAGGATATGCATTTAATGACGCTGGTTGCAACGTCTTGTAACACGGAAATCGTCGGTGTGGCAGGAGTCAACGTTACAAATGTCACCGGAACTAAAGAATATCAACAATCATATTAAGGCATTATTGTATTCCGGGATGAACATATGTATATATATAAATTATAAAAATGTATATATGTAACCAAAGGTACGTGATATACGTCGAATGGTTATGTAAAAAAGTTATGAAAATTATAAAAAGTACTATAATATTTTATTTGTGTACAATATATACCTGAGTGTTCTAAAGTAAGCGATGAAATGTTCGTTGTAAAAGGGATGGAACACGAATAATTGCCGTCAGATGAATGTGTATAATTTTTTAATGTCAAATTAAACTTTTCTGCCTCAGCGTCGTATGTTAAAGTGTACAAGCTTAGGCTCTGTACACTTATTTGCCCCAATTTATACTCTGCTATTTTTGAATTATTGTGATAAAAATTTGTAAACGTTGTTGAAGGACAAACTTGACACGTCAGGAAAACTGATGATCCGAGATCAACCAGATTCGTTTTTGCTGCCAGAGTTATATTACAGGAACTGATTTCTGGAACACAACAAATTGCAAACATTAAACAAACGGTGAGACATTCCACGTGACGAAAACAAATCGAAGCGTCTGATTATCCGAATAAATGTTTTAATAAATACGTGTCTAACTTATTTTGTTTACGTACCTTTTATAAAGCTTGAATGTGTCAACCACAACGCTATGGTCAGTAACGAAAGCCCCATGTTGAGTCTCGCTGGACAGTTTTCCCAAAGTTAATACATTGTATTAAAAATATAATACGCGTGTATTTATACATAATACATATATGAGAGACATATATAATCTGCTTTCAGTAATAGCGATGACACTAAAACCAAAAACTCGTAAACAAAGTACATAAAACATTAAAAAGTACGATTAATAACAGTCTAGACACATTATGTTGATATATATTGCGACTACTGCTTTTGCTACTGGTAGTACAATTCAAACTACAACAACACAAACTAATACAAGTCATTCTTCAACAACTGTAATTGTAGATGAACAACTACTACTATCACTACTTTTACTTCTACAACTAATATTATTATAACAGTAATCATATTAGTACTAAAGTAGTTCGTGTTTATTTCAATCGATAACATTCATGTTACAGTGTTTTTAAGAATAGTAACTAAGACAAAAAAGGTTTCAAACAAAAACACATATACAAATACATCTAACTCATTTGGTTTAAACATTATGATAACATGCAAACACTAAAATAAGGAGCATAATTAATCAAGGGATTGTAAATAATTTGTAAAAAATCTTACGTGTACCTCGTATTTTAAAGACAAGGAAGTGAGTAGTTGAATACGTACACGAATCTCTTATCGATTAAAGTTTAAACCTGTGTAAGACTTACCTGCTATTGCCAACGAAACACATGGGTTTATAAACGAAATCCATAGTCAGTAGTTTTCCTGAACATTTTTCTACTGTTCAGCGGTCGTGAAACCTCTGCATAATGGATTTCCCTATATCGTAATAAAGCACTCTACATTTTTTTGGATTTTGTTTCATATTTGACAATAGAAATGTGAACATTATATTGATTTAAGTTAAGGAAACTAAAATTTAAGTGTGAAAATGTTTGCTTAGAGATAACATATCGACATTCAAAATTGCAGGCACTATTCCTTCTGACATGACGTTGGTTTAAACAGTTTGTAAGTGATAAGAATAATCATCGATTAACAATTTCACAATGCTATGAAATAAGTATTTGGTATAATACTTAACTCAAAGTCATTGTTTTTATTTGACATACTTACATTTTGCTACTACTGAGTCTATCCAAAGTCAATAATTGGTTAGCTGCTAGGAGTACAATGTTAAATATATAACTTGTATAACTTAAATGTAATGTTCAACGAAACCGTCATCTGGATAAGATTGCTGTAATAAGAAAAGTTGTACTAATGGTAAAATGAATAATTTGTAAATACTTATATAACATATATAAATAAATAAATAAATATAAATATATATATATATATATATATATATATATATATATATATATATATATATATATATATATATATATATATATATATATATATACTACAAAATTCATCAATCAGATAGTAATATCACCATTCCATCTAACATTTAACATTTAAAAAAGATGATACTCTATGGCCTCCCAGTACCTTCAGTAAAGTAAACGTTTCGATGTAACCGAGCTGACAAGACGACAAATTCGACAACAATCGGCCCAGCTATCGACAACACTCTAACAATGCAAACTTTATCATCAAATGCAGCGTATAAAGTCCACTTCGACACCCTTGAAAAGAAGCTCTCTGAATGTACCCACTTCTCATCTGACTTCTTGAAAATATTAAAGAAATGTTAATCACATAACGTCGAATTAAACGAGATACCTCCCCTCCTTCATAAGAGCAACAGCTTAAAAAGACGCCCGTCGATTAAGCGAACATAAATTATAATAAACACTATTAAAATTATAAAATATATATCATTTTACCACATCCTTGATATAAATAAACTTAAATTCATGAATTACCTTTTTATTTATTTAACTGATAAATGGCTACCAAGACATGTTATTTAAAAAAATGAGTACTCCAACCGTAGTAAACGTATTCAACAGTGCCCGATCACATTGAAAAAAGACCGTAGACAAGTCTTTATAATACTGATTTTTATTAAATACAATAAATTCCAAACCGAAAATTCTTCAGGTACTCAAAAGACTATTAGTGATTGGAGTGATAAACTATTCAAGGAGCTTGTAAGTTACCAATACTCTCTACACTATCGCTTTAGTTTATGTAATATGCTTTGCGTAACTGTTATGTTTCGTCGTTCTTAGTTTCGGAACCTATATTGCAGACATGTTTGAAAATGCAATTTGGTTTTGTGTGGTTTTGGGTCTTTCAGGTAAAACTGTAAATTAAATGTGTACGTATTATTATGTTTGGTAATAAAAATCATAGTATGTATATCTTAAAATTTACTGTATAATAGTAAAGGACACATTTGATTAATACGCTTTACGATTAGTAAGTGACATGTTCCCCCCCCCCCCCCAATTTAAAGACACACAGTTCAATTTTTCGCACATACATCAAGCTGCAAATATACATTGATTTTGACAAAATTAATTATGTTAACGGTGTTGCAACAGAGATTTTTTGATCCATGGTTCAGAGAGATTAGATTTCTTTTTCGATTAACTAGTGGCGAACTTTAATTATAACTAGCTAACACTTAAGTGCAGTTATCGGTAAAATGAATGCAGGCAGCGGTGTTATATGTACATTTCTTTTACAACGACTTAATTACAGCTAATGATTTTGCGCGACGCGAGACGTGTTTCAGGAACAATTTGTGTGTGATACATTTAAACTTTTGTATTGAGAGTTTATGAGACAAAAGATGTGTTAAGCAAATAAATATAAACTAAATATAGTACAAATTACCCGTCAATATGAACCTACGATCAAACGCAAAAAGCATTAATGTAAATGATGTTGATTCATTTACATTTATTGCATATGAAATTATATCCAGAATTATAATATATTGCATTATAACTTAATATAATATTTATATTTTGGGTCTTTATAAAAGGTGCCCCAAATCCCGTTTTGGTGTCTAATTCAACATCGGTGGTTGCAAACGATGCCTTAAAATTGACGTGCACTCATATCTCGGCGACTATTGTGACATTGTTGCGAAAGCCGATAGGAGGCAGTTTTTTCGACGATACTCTCATAGCAACCTCGGGCAGCTCATGTGGGCTTTTTCCAACTCAATTACCGGACGTCTTTGCTGAATGCGCTTGTGCTGGTTCTACATTTTTCTGTATCCTCAAACCTTTGTCACTGGCAAACAACGGTGATAAATGGAAGTGCTCTGTATCTGTCGGTGGTGAAACAAAAGAAAGCCAGGAAATAACAATTGCAGTGACAGGTATTTTATGAATACTCAGTTTATTATTATTTATTATTATATTATATATTATTTGTAATTATAAAATGTTAATGCTTTATCCGTGGAATGCATTTTGTTTATGTTTGGAAATGAAAATCAGGTCACAATCCTTTATCAATGTATTGTGTTGTTTGACGTAAAACTTTCTTTCTTGTGACAAAAATATCAACAGTGATCCTTTTGACAAACTTGCATAGGTATTCAACAAACAAAGTTTAGTAATTAATTATAATTTCATGAAACTGCTTAAGTATACTTTGAACGCCGATGGCAAAGCTAATACAAAATATGTGTCGTTAATACGGGAACTCTAAATTAGAACTAATTTTCTTCATTTTTCTTGAATTTGTTTAGACAAAGTGTAATTGATATTGTGAGTGGATTACTCTTTCACGACTCACGACACAAACTGCTTTTGTATGTGCAATGCGCAAAAGTTTTAATCGCTAAGATACTTTGGAATATGTAGAAAGTTGTTTTTAGAGATCTTCAAATATACTTTAAACTAAAATAATAATTTTATGTAAGAATCTCGCATCTTTTGCTAAAATGAATGTATGATTTTCATAAACTAAAATATTACTGTCTCATTGTTTTGTACATTGTAATATCGTCATTACAAATGACAAATACTGTTGCACTCTTATAAACAGCAGGAGGTCTTTATTGAAGGCAATTTAACAATATCATAACAACCACTCCACAAAAACCATACAAGCGCAACACATACACATTGATACTTTTTGGGATTTTGCCTTTAAATATCTGCTCATGTAAATTGTATCTATTATGTTGCAGCAAAGTAAGACGAATACTTCATACTTTACTCGGCATGAATAACACTCAGATTATTAACTCGGAATCGTTAGATAAATGACTCAAACAATCCTGATTGCAGACGTGCACATTGACATTATGATATAATGCTAATAAAATATATTACATAAAACATATGAATTTTAAAGTAATAAAATATGTATTATTAACTTCTAATTTTAATTAAGTTCTACATCAAATCCTGTTTTATCATTAATTTGAAGATACGTTACTGTTCCCATTTATGATTGTGTATGTTTGAAGTCATTGTTAGTGAAATATTTTTTAATGTTACGTGTTAAGATGTTTTATTTTGAATGTATGGTTATGTTTTGACGTTTATACATTGACACACGTGCCATATTTGTATTCTTTATCTTGTTTATATTTTAGAGACCTTCAAAAACGATTAAAATAAAAAAGCGCAGATGTTATTATAGTCGTTTTCTGTCGCCTTTTAAACCCGCTTTCACGCCAACAAAATTATTCTCTTATCAGAGCGTATATTTGATTCAATCTATAAACCAACACAAGTGTGCATAAGTAATACCTTCATTGCGTTAACAGTTTGGCAATTTCCTCTGTACATGCTTGTGTCTTGTTGTTAGGCAAAGAGGAAGTATTTACTAGGCAACCTGTATACATGCGTTTTGTGTGCGCGCAGTGGATCAGTTTGTTACGGCATTGACCTATTTGTAGTCCATTACATTATAAATTGAACATATCATGCAGTTGTGCACACGCAATTTATGGCCTCACGAAGTAAACATACAAAGAGAAATAATCCACGCTCAAACGTAAATTGACTAGGTTAGGAACCCTGATGTGCGTAAGTGTTGTGTTGTTATGTAAAAACTCGAAGTTAAACAAATAATTATTCACATATACACATTTTGTTGTTGT
Source organism: Dreissena polymorpha (assembly GCF_020536995.1). NCBI lineage: Eukaryota > Metazoa > Mollusca > Bivalvia > Myida > Dreissenidae > Dreissena > Dreissena polymorpha. The sequence continues at coordinate 95,856,571 of NC_068360.1, read as the reverse complement.
TACTCTGACTGTGACGTTTGTAGGCATATTTAATGAATGTTGTATAGACTGAAAACAAGATGCGATATGGCATAAATTAACAGAGTAACCTGTTGATTTGATAAATTACAATTTTAATGTACCATTTAAGGGCAAAGCGGTTAATCAATGGAAGTAGTAACGTTGTATACCGTTCAATATATAGACTATTAATCTGAGGTATGGTAGAATTGTATGTAAGAGATATTGCAGTGTAGTATCATTGTGTTGTGTATATGAAAATGGTCAACATATTTCAAAAAAGCACCGATGATTCCTTAATGAACGTCCGTCAGATTGACAGATTAGCTCAATTAGCCTAATTAAAGTTTAACTCTGTAATAATTAAAGTTTAACTCTTTAATAATTGAACATAATACACGAAAGCCTAATCACGAATTTCATTATATACTTATTTTTTACTAGTTAATTAAAGCAGTTATAAGGAAATGGATTCGAAAGATGAAGACCAACCAAAGAGAGCTTTTCCAATTATTTTGATATATAAAATGGTATTTGTCTGACAGACGCTTACACAGACAAAACGATTAATTACGAAAAACATCCCATACTGTTAATATGTAAAATTGATAAGATTTAAACCTGCAACATATCGTTTAGCCTAAAATCAGGTCAGCTTTTCGCATTTCTGAAGATAAATTAGCCATTATCAGTCTTACTTATTTGTTTTCGCATAGTGTCTGTTTTGTTCAACTTTTTAAACATATCTATTTCCACATTGTAACAGACATCGTAGCTTTTACTGAACCTGCAAGATAATAAATCAAAAGAAGGTTTTAATAATACTGCTTACGTGAGTCAATTTTTGGCTCTTGGTACTTTGATACATTAATTTGTCAGATAGTGTTAATTTATTCTTTCACCAGGGCGCATGATTAAGACAAGTTTACACCGACATAATATTCAACAAACAACGAATTGTGAAAAGGTATTTAATCCAAAGAGATGGCGATGAAGGCAACAATGTATAATATGCAAATGCAACAGCATGTGAACTATGCTACAGAAAGCTATGAATTGTAAAGAATGCGATTTTTTTTCTGATTTAATGTTTTGTTTTGTATTAACCGACTTATACGATCAGTTTATTAAACAATATTTTGTGTTGCCTTTTAATTTAAACAATTTTAACAAACTTTTGTCTACGTGTAGTCAACGCAACTGATTGTTCGATTGGCCAATCGAAATAATCATTAGTATATAAGTATAATTGTATAAAGAAAATAACAAGTAATAAGTGTGCATTAACACCATTATAAGCAGCATTCGATAAATCTGACTTTTTTGTTCTTGTGCAGAAGTGAACTGAATTAAAACAAGATGCGTCAGAACACTACATCAAAAAGCAGTTAAGAATCTTACGATTTATACAATAAAATAAACACATAAACTTATTACTACACTATTTACGTTTATCCTTTCGCAAATTGCTACTCACTGGGGCCGATTTGCAATTTTTGATTATTACACATAAGTATGATTAAGTGTATGTGATGTAATTCACAGACAAAACATAATGTTTGTGTTTCAGATAATGTAATACAGGTGTGTTTTAAAGAACTTGACAAAGCATAAAGGGAAAATAGATTCTCAATAAACCCATGCATTAACACATCGTTATTGAGTTATTTTATTTATTTAAAGCATTGATTTGTCATGGAGAATTAGAAATGGGTATATGTGTTAAACAATATCAATTCAAATATATTATACTTTCATGTCAATGCGCATGATACTAATAATTATATATACAGGCGTTCAATATGTTAATACGTCAAATGCACTTTAATTCTTATCGATGTAACCAATCCATAAAAGTATGTTAATGTGTTTAATTTTCAGTGTTCGATAATACTAAATTAACATAGACTTTGTCGCCTTTCATCACTTCATAATCATTATCTGAAGCTGCAGATACACGGTTAAGAACACTAATTCCCTCTGCGCCGCCATCTGATATGGCTGAATACACATGAAACGAAGTTTCAGCGAGTGTCTCGTACTGGTTCCTCTGCTGGGATTCTGAAATGAAAGTATGGCTTAAATTGATTTCAAGCGATTTGATAGTCCAAGTGGCTTTGACTACCGCTTTGCGTTAATTGGTAAAAAGGCGCTGACTCAATTTCAATGATCGATCTATGTACTGATGCGTTGTATGATAAGTCTTTCTATGTTTATGCAATCAATTAAATTAAATACACTGTTTATATATTGACCAGAATAATTTTTCTCGTATTAATATGCATAAATTAAAAAAGATCATATTGATTATTGTTTAATTTCAAATGGCAAGATTTATACACATTAGCGTATTTTCATAAAGATTTTAAATCAAACGGTTTGACCGCAGCATACATATTTAAACAACATTAATGACATGCATTAAAATATGTATACAGTTTAAAAATTCCTATAATGTGGCAATAATTATACACATTATTGTATTTTCATAAACACAAAAAAACCTGACGGTTTGATCACAGCATACACATACAAACAACATAATGACATCTATAAGCTTATTCACAAACAGACAAACATACCGACTCTGCATTCTTCATATTCGGAGCTGGTATTGACAGCTGATACATTTGTCCTGGAGCAAACAATATCATGATTCTTATTATTGCTTACAATAAAGTGTACACTTCTAGAAATAATTAACATTAGGCGTAGTATTAATCAAATTCTGAAGAATAATTCAAAACAAGCGCAGTATTATGTTCAAATCTGAAGTATAATTAACTGTAAGCGCAGTATTAATGATGATATAGATATAAACGAATCTTGTCAAATATTTCAAAATGGCTGCATACTGTCCTTTGAATAAGTCATCGTAAGGAGCACCGGCATCAGCATTTCCTGAAAACGAATAAACAAAAGACTCGACGCACAGGCAGTGCTTAAAACATGCTTAAAGTATGTTTTGCATTTATAACTTCTACTTTATTATGTATCACCACTTTAAGAGTGTAATTTAAGGATGATGCTCCGCTCCAAAATAGTTCATCAAAAAGTATACTTTTATTATCTGATATAATTATGGTCAATGGATAAGTCCACACTGTGATCACAACATTGAAACAGTGCAAAATAAGACGGTACAAACGATTGTAAAATCAAACACAAAGTAAGCCAACTGGGTATGTAATAACTAATTGAGACATTTTGCTAGCTGCTAACTCGATATATCCATGGATACATTGTGCAATCCTAGAACATGTACATTTGTACAATAAAATTAATACAGAACATACATACTTTTAAGAGTAAATGTGTTTCTACATTTCCAAAGAACAATGCATATGACTATCACAAGAGTTCCACCGACAGCCCCTCCCACTGCAGCCCCGACAGGTGAAGATGATCCATTATCTAATTAAATGCATACAACAGTGTGCGTTGATATGTGTTTTTTACAGCCTTATTATAAATCACATCTATTGACATATTTCATTTTTATGGCAATTAGACGTATTAAAATATTGGCAGTGTTTAAATATCGGTAGCCAATAAACACAAAGTGTAATACAAAGAGAAAAAATACAATTTAACTAGTATATTAAGTGCAATTATTTATATTATTTATTATATGTTAAGGAATTAAAGAGTGTTTCTTGAAATCAAGCTCCCACGTTTATCATCAAGAATGGTTATAGGGAAAAGTGTTTTTAGGATTGTGTGGGAACGTATGGTCTACGGACACACCGAACACCCGACCGACCGAACAACCGTCGAGTTGCAAGAAATATATCCACGCTTCTTTGAAACTGGTTTTTTAAAATTAATGTTTACATATATATCTCATTAATATTTAATATGCATTAACGGGATACATTTTTGATAATTATTTAAAGCTTTTCAAAATATATTTAGCGCGCATACTCATTTTTGATAAAATATGTTCTACAAATTAAATTTTTCAAATAAAAATAGCCTTGATGTTAATATTTTACAGCTTTATTTTGCACGATATAACACAACGATTTGATGATATAGCTTCATAATGCCTACAATTATACGTATGAAATTTATATACACACAATTCGTCATTTACGATCACCTATACTCAATAATTCATCTAATGACATCATCTTAATTTGAACATAAACATTTTTAACTTGCGTCACCACCTTATAACGGCAACTACAAAGCAGAGAGGTCGAAATCGAAATGCATAGTGTCATTCTTACCTCACGTGCAGATTCAGAGATAATGGAAAAATGCGTACCAGCTCGTGTAGCCAATGTTAAAACAATAGTTTCATCTGATCTACCAACTTAATTTTCTGCAAACATTTTGAACTGATAAGAGGTTCCGGCAACCAGTCCTTCAATCGCTGTTCGAGTGATATCTTCAAATATAGTTTTGTAAGTCCAATTGTTTCCCGTTTCTTGTTTGTATCCTATAACGAACCATTGATTTTCCCCGCCGTTAAATCCCGGTTTCCATTCAACGATTACAGTGTTGTCTGTTACCGGATCTTCAGATACACGGAAATGCTCTGGTATAGCTGGCTGTCCTGAAAACAGGAATTGTAAAACACCTTTAATCTATCCATATTTAACGATACATTGTGTAAAAAGTCGATCGGAAATACGCAAATACAATATATCAAGTTTTTACTTTAAAATAATTGCATAATATTAGTACCATTCGCTTGAATTACAAATGTCTGTTCTGTGGTGCCAATGTCATTGTTCACTTTAACCGTATAGTTTGTAAAATCGTCATCCTGCACTTGCAATATTGAAAGGTTTGTCTGAAGTCTGTCTTGAGAAATTTGAATATATAGTCTTCTCGTAGCATTGACAATGAACCATTCTTCGTTTACTTTTTTCCGCCAAACAAATGCAGATGAAGAGCTTAGCGGAGGATACGCAACGATAGTGTACGTTAGAGTTACACTACTGTTAGTTTTCGTCCAAACTTTAGGTGTCGCGGGCATAAATGGAGAAGATCTCGGTGCACCTTCATTTACATAAAGTTTTAATTATTACTCATACGTTAACTGAAAATGGTTAGCAACACGAGACGTAGAAACAATAAGCAAATACATGTAGTAACTCACATCTGATCTTGATCTCAATCTCTCGCACCTGCTGAACTTTATTGTGCGTGTTGTTTGCCCTGCATTGGTAGATACCCATGTCATATTCACATCGTGCATGAGAAATAGATGCGGATATTGTGTTGTTATAATTTCCTCTTATTAAATTATTTTCACTGCGAGTATTATTTATTAGAAGCATAGACGCCAAAGGGTCTCCGTCAGAATCACATTGTAATATCACAGTTTGACTTTCGTTTACCGTAATATTTGGCACATTCTCAAATCCGGTGGCATAAAACCTTGTAATATTGGCGGCGTCTACAAAGTAATTTGATCATGCACATTTTTTTTTAAAATTTAGGCAGTTAAACGTATTAGGAAATCAAGCTAAAGTTTAAAGCAATTAGATTTTCATCATGTAAAATGTCTTAAAAAGGAGTGCATACATATACGTATTTACTACTCACTTACATTGTACATCAACGTAAAACATGGTTTCGTCGTATGCCGGAAGTACACAACACCCTGTAGGTGTCATTGTGTTGTTAGCTTGGCATTTGTAAAAGCCTTCGTGAATGGTCTGCATGTTTGGCAACACAAGTCCTTGGTCTCGTCCAACAGTGCGAGATATATCCACGTGTATCCATGAAAAGCTCGTCTCAGGTGGATTCCCAAAAGTGACAGGGCATGTTACAGACAATGTCTGGTTTCTCAAAACGGTTTTATTCTCAATATTGTGTACAGCATCAGGAACTGGAATAACCAATCGCACAACGAGTATTTCGCATTAAATGACGTTTATATGCATGAAAGCTCTATTTCAGAATGTAATAGCTTATTCAAGTAAGTTTATTTATAATAGGGCTCAACGGATGTAAATCTATCGGTATTCCATTATAGATTAACAAAATATTAACGCTGTGACTTACATAATATGTCAAGTGTAAAGATCGAATTGGCATGGCCAGTTATGACTTGTGGTGAGAATGTTGAGTTCATAACATTAGTGACATCAAGTGTGTATTGACTATTCGAAAGTACGCGTGGTATTGTGAGTTGTTGTCCATCATGTTTCATTCCGTCTGGCAGTGTCCACGAATAGCTCGTGGGAGGAGGGTTGCTCTTACTAGTACAATTAATATTCAGTGGTTTATTTGTTATTGCCCGTATTGTATTTTCTGTTATCAACTTATCGCCGATTGAACAGGTTGGGATTGACGGAGAATCTGTGAAGAAACAACGTGTTTTTCAAGGTTGTCCATGATATAGATACTATAAAAGTTTATTAACACATTTTGCAGGTGCCAGTCAATTAGTGTGTCCTTTAAAAGACAGTCACATAAAGCTTGTGATTCAATTAATAATGAATTCCGAAAATTCTTAACTATAAGTTATCGAATTAAAAGTCATTAAACAATTGACAGGGTTTAAATCAATGGATTAGAAGTTGTATTGGATTGCTTTTCAAATATTACACATAGTGTTAGCACATTAATCTTTACATATTTAAGCACATAGCAGTATAATACTTATCTTCATACCTTTATGTTGGTATTTTTTCAAATTAATAAAGTATAATAATATGAAAAATATTATTAAAGATAAATAGAGATAAATTAAACGCTATCTTTTGTTTTGAGAATCTAGTAATAATTTCGTTTAAGTAGTATACGACTGATGTAAATACAACAAAATACGACGTTTAATGTTATCAATGAAAAAAAATCTAAATCATCATAATCAACACGTAATGATGGATATTATATTTTTTACTAAGGGAAATAAGACACATGGTCATAAAAAAACACACACTATTTAATCAAATGAAAAAAGTATTATTTTCAGCGAATAAGTCATCACATTGAGACAATAACACGTAGACGTTAGTAAGTTAATAACCGGTATTGTATTTATGTGTTAAACATTAATTATACTTACATAAAATGTTTATCAATAAATCCGTGGTATTATATGTTGGTATTATAGTTCCATATGTTGGCTGTAAAGCACTTGTGGCCCTGCAGGTGATGACATCCGTGTTTACTCTATTGTCCAATGTCACGTTTATTGCTTTGTTGTTAATCACGGAACGGTTTGATAATATCCATGATATGTTTGGCTTTGGATTTCCAGAGGAGTTGCATTCTAGCGACACAGTACTGTTAAGTATCACATTCATTGTGTCGCTGATAATCACCGATTTGTGTTGAATTGTCGGCCTTGATGGGAAAACTTTGAAAATGTCAAAATTCAGTTATTAATATTCATAACTAATTACACAAATATTTTAATTAATAGAGACTTGAACGGAAAGGACAACCAAAAATATTGAAAAAGTAATTAACAATAATCGTTACATTCGATTAAATCAGTCAGTATTAAAATGCCCTTACCTAACACATCTAGATTAATTCTCCGGTTGGATATGATTTGCCCGTATCCATTTGAGACATTGCAATATATAGTTGAACCGTGATCTTCAGCTGTAGGTGTAATCGCCAGAGTACTCGTCGTTACGCCTCCTGTTGTTTCACTACTACTACGTGATGTAATATCTACATGGTTGGTGTCATTCGAAAGTGTTTTTCTATCTAAATACCACTTAATAGAGGGTGCTGGGCGGCCCTCTGAGGATATGCATTTAATGACGCTGGTGGCAACGCCTTGTAACACGGAAATCGTCTGTATGTCAGGAGTCAATGTTACAAATGTCACCGGAACTTTACATAATGAGAAAAAAAAAAAAAGGCGATTGTTAATTCTTATATTTTGAAGATAATTCTACAAAGCTATACGCTTTTACGCTAGGATATATAAGCCGAGGCTTAATTATATAAATCGAATTGTTCTGTTCGTTAGTAATGAAGCTTATAAAGCGTACTCTGTTATTGAATTTGAAAAACATACCGGAGTGTTCTAAAGTCAGCGATGACATGTTCGTTGTATAAGGAATGGCACACGAATAATTACCAACAGATGAACGTGTAAAATTCATAATTGTCAAATTGAACGTTCTTGTCTCAGTTTCGTATGCTAATATGTACATACTCTTGTTGTTTACACCTAAGGACCCAAAAAGGTTTTGTGCTATTCTTGAACCATTGTGATTAAAATCTGTTAAAGATGTTGAAGGGCAAACTTGACACGCCAGAGAAACAGGAGATCCCAGATCTACAATATTCGTTCTTGCCGACAGGGTTATTTTACAGGAACTGATTTCTGGAACATAAAAAGCTACATCACTGAAATTAATGATGAGACTATCCATGGTACGAAAACAGAGATCTACCAACTGATAATTTGAATACATTCTTAAATAAATAGGCATCATACTAATTATGTATACGTATCATATGTATACGTACCTTTTACATATATTGAAAGTGTCAACCACATTGGTATGGTCATTATCGAGAGTCTCATGTTGAGTCCCTCTTGATAGTTCATTAAATTTAATACTATGAATACCATGCTAAGAGATATGCATCAATACGACCCATATATAAGCTGTAAACCGCAGATGAGATGTCCCTAAAGCGAAAGGAAAAAATCCTCGTAAACACAGAACATTACACCTTCATTTTCATAGTAAATAATAACTACTACTACTACTACTACTGCAGCTACTGATACTGTTACTGCTACTGCCACTGCTACTGATACTACTAGTGCTACTAGTTCTGCTACTACTTCTACTACTACTACTACTACTACTACTACTACTACTACTACTACTACTACTACTTCTACTACTACTTATACTAACTACTACTACTACATCAACACAACCAACAAATTTGTATGTGATGTAACACCTCACGAAAGGCCTATACCAGCATTAAGTGCATTTGCAATCAGTAACATTTAATACCTTACACAATGAAAACAGACGCAAAATGTGCTCGAATCACGGACGTAAAATAATATATGCTTATTGAACTTTAGTATTTCTTTCTAGTAACAGTGATCTTGATGAAACTGGCCCCAAAATAAGTTCATGCTAGTTGTGCTTGTGAATTGTCTAAACATAATTCTGCAAGAAATGCAGCTAATATTTATGGTTCATTGTCAATGACCTCATCTGAATAACCCGCAGCCATATACGACGTTTCAATTAAACATTTGTAGATGTTGAATTTATATTTACTTAATGCTTGTAAAGAGAATTTCAACTTACGTGTTAACCTTTACATTATATTTCTAAAGGCGCAAACTAATAGGCTGGTCAGTCTTATAGTGTCTGTTAATAAAGACTCTGAATACATATGCACAGTTCAATGCCAGTACCTGTCATTGGCGTCGCACTGAAGTGCGGCGACCAGTATGTAATACGTTTTTTTCGCATATGGGCGGAGAAGTTATTTTACGGATCAATGTATATTTTTTTGTTGTCAGAATATCTTTCAGAGTTGTGATTTTTTGTGTAAATTAGTGTAAATAAGTACTGCATTTGTGCCTATTACATTTACTACAATATTTATTGCCAATAATGCAAAGCTAATTCTTTTAATTAATAACTGATCACAGGGACTGGGCAATAATAAAAGATCACAAGGACTGGGCAAATACGCGAACCGGTGAAATTTTCTTGTTTTGTATAAAAACAAAAACTTCTTTCTTCCACTATCCTAGCAACCACCTAGTTACAAATAAAGGCGCTATAGAGCGCGAAGCGCGACACGTATTATTAATTGGAATAATGAGTCTTGATAAAGAAGCAGCCGCTTATCAATGAGGAGCACCATCACAGCACCCCAGTCTCATTACCATCAAGTCCCCCTACTGGTTTTTTGTTAAAAAAACACATATAGAAGGCCGCAGGCGTAACCCGTATCTTGCCAATTGTATGGACCCTTTGGTATGGACCTTTAACCCCGCTCACTATCCAGCGTTTAAACTTCCGGGTTTACATTCAAACCGACTATTAATAGCTTATGAATATCTTAGTTAGAAGGTGATTTTTCATGCGTTTCCGTAGTGTAGTGGTTACACGCTCGCTTCACATGTGAGAGGCCCAAGGTTCGAGCCCTAGTAGAATCAAATTATTGTATTTGTGTTCTATGTTAACTTTTTGTTTTGATGTAGACATTTTTGTTTAAATAAATATGCTTTTTTATTGTAACCATTTTTTGTTTTTATTTTTCCCATAAAATATATGTGTGAGAGGGTGGGGGAGTCGTAAACACATAAAAACTTTCACAGTGTTTTCATATAAATGAGTACTCAACCCCTATGGTAAATGAGCAACGTAAGAATAAGTTTAGAATCATATCCCCTTAAAGTTGAGAAAAATATGAAATAACGCTTACAAGATGAAGCAGATTTTTAAAAACCTACACAGTTCTGTTCCATTAATGAAAACTACACACAGATGCCAGTAAAAAGGGAAAATAATGTAATAAATAAAATGAACTACGAAAAATTTGGGGGTTACAACACAAAATCATAGAGAATGGTTATTTGGGAGTTATAACACAACATCATAAATAATGGTTATTTGGGGGTTATAAAACAAAATCATAGATAATGGTTATACCAGTATCTTTTTCTATTTTGTTTAAAATAATCGGCCAATATATTAATATCTACAGTGGAAAAAAATCGTTCCATGTAACTTCATCGAGTGCCTTTTACACTGAAATTCCCGACGCCCTTAAATGCTTGGCATCAATACTTATCTTGTTGATATATGGAGTAATTCGAAAGAGACATGATTTTGCTTAATTGAAGGTCAGAGTTATGAGCTTTGGTGTTTTACATCGAAAGATGATCTCAAAACATGCCTGAAATTTTATTTGAATAGATACGGAGCGTGCAAATTGCAACATTCTTTAATCAAACTGTAACCGGACTTTCGTAAGTACAATAATCATGCAAAAGAACGCTGGAAACAGTTATAGGTCCTAGTAAGTTAATTATAATAAAGACCCTGAAAACATATTCTTCATTATATTTCTTTGGAAAATATAGAAAATGGTAAAGCTACAGGTTAACCCTTAGAGCATTAAACATGGGCATAATTCTGATAAAATTCAGGAGAGTTATGGATTGATGCTACCACACGCAATGACCTCAAAGCATATGTGTGATTTGTCATTTGAATAGTTTTACCTGAAGTGAAAACAGTGACATCAAGATGTATTACCTTTACCTTAATCAAAGAATTATTAGGAGCCCGATATGCTAAAAGTGTGACTACGACTTTAAAACAACACGGTTTCACTATAAATATATCCAAGAAAAACTGCCACATCAATGGCATCCATGTTTTGTTTTCAGACTAAAACCATTTTCGAACTCGGCTGAGATATTATCAGAAAAAACGTTTATATTAAGATTCATGAAGATTGGCAAAAATGTGACTGCAAGTGTTCACAACGTTTCAATTCATCCATATCAGGAAAAGGCCCCGCCCCCTTAATTTCATGTTTTTAACGGACCAAATGTTTACATCCTTACCAAGATATCATTAAAACATATGCGCTGACCAAGTTTCATGATGACTGGAATAAACTGTGACCTCTTGAGTGACACAACGATTTTAAATACAGCCGTATAAGACAAACTGCCACGCCGGTGGCGGCGAATTTAGTGTACAATGATTTGACAATGTTCGGACTTGGCTGAGATATAATGAATAAAAATGTTTATAACAAGTTGCATGGTGATAAAATTGACAACTTCGACAACTAGAGTGCTAACCAGGTTTCAGTGTAGCCAAATCAGCAAAAACTGCCCACACATCAGGCCGCAAGTTTTTGCAACGAACCCAAACTATATATCAACTCGGCTGCGATATTTTTTTTAAGAACAATAGTTCTGACAAAGTGTGAAGATGTTCGGACTAAAATTCGATAACAATGTTCCACTTAAGCAAACAAACACTGCGCCGCACCTGAATGGTGGCCATGTTGTTTAACAGACCGAAACCATTTTCCCACTGTTTCGAGACCGCATTAAAATCATGCTCTGATCAAGTTTCATACACAATGCACAAAATCATGTGTTTTCTATGGCGTACACATTTTGTTTCTTTATATTAAAAGTGACATAGTTTTCTCCTTTACATTTCCCAGTTGCTAATCAGACCGCGATATCATTTGGGCTTTTAATCGGTCTAAGTTTAATGAAGTTTGGACAATAAATGAACATATATTGTTAACATGGCAAGTGTGTAAAACTCACTGCGAACGACGGATAAAAGCGATAACAAAAGCTCACCATGAGCAAGTTGAGTTCAAGTGAACTTAACATATCATATAAATTGAATCTGTAGTACAGCTAAAAATGTGTCACAGACACAGATGTTTCAACAACACATGTTTGAACACAGACAAATCAACTATAAATATTCAACATTAAAAAAAATATAGAGGGCCATACTTTAGCCAAAACAGGTCGCAGCAAAATTCCTATCTGAAATATCGTCTTCACATGTAGATCATTCAGTCATGTTTAAGCGATCCGCCAAGCAGAAAGAGAAATATTTACCGAGACAGTTTATCTTAGTGAAGAACATACAAAGGATCGTAATTTTGCAAAAATCCTTCAAGGTTAAAATGTCTTCATTCGTCATTATCTACATCATTCCGCCTTAAACGTGTGTGCGGGATCCGTATATGCCCTTTTAACATGTATTTCATAAAGAAATTCCATTCAGCTGGTGTAAACATGTATAAATACCCCGTTTAAATTACACGACTGTATTCTTGAACAGTAATTATTGGTAATTTAAACCAGACAAACGTTTTGTGAGTTAAACTTAATTTATATGCAAGAATACAAAACAACAAATATTTCAACACAATTTTTCAACAACAAAGGAACTTCAAAACATAAACAACTATTATTTTTATTTACTGACCTACTGATAAATAAAATTAAGATTCAAATCGGAATACCAAACCAGGCCTATAATAAATTACGAAACATGATTTGATTATATCAGAGATAGAGAATAGTTTAATCATCAACAGCAAATGAACCTGAAATATGTAAAAAAAAATACATAAGATTGTAAGCCCTAAAACAAATTTAATGAAGATTAACCAAAGTTATAATGAGCAACATATCAAAGGAAATGGACATCAATTAAACAAATTCAGAAACTGTGAAAATACTATTTTAGACAGTTAAAAACATTCTGAATAAAAAAAATCCACTTAATGTATCCTTTGTAATTAATTGATGAATATGTCATGATTTAAATTGTCATTATAAGTTTCAACACATTAAGTAAACAACGTAAAACCGATGCATCACGTTGATGGCGGCAGACATTCAGGCAAAAAACAGGAGGGTCATAGTGGCTCTGAAGCGCTTACTGAGTTCAAGGTAAACATACTGTCGAAGACTTTACCATGTGACCTAGATGTTTTACCAGGTGACCTAGATGTTGATCCACAATAACACCTATTCAAACTTGACATAGATATTGTCAGCCAAAGGTTTATAGTTATAAATGTTTCTGGGGGAGCGTGCAAAAGGCATCGAATCAAGATATCCTTAGGCTTATGTTTCGGTATTTTCTAACTGCATCCAACGCAGCTCTGTGTCTAGTTTATACAGGTAATTATAAATTTTCGCCTAATGAACCCCTTATACATAACACTGAACACCCCATATTCATGAAAGTGTATTGCGGGTGTTAGGTACTTAGAAAAATTTAGTGGGAGTGTCAACGAATTTGCATATTGCAGAAAACTGATCTATATCTTAATATGTTTGTTGATCCAATTGGATCTATTGGTTATTCGTCAATGTTTAGGGTCCGTTTTTATACAGATCCCTGAAATACTTACTACCATAAAACTACTTTGTTTTGTATAAAAGACTTAATGCAGAACACTACTTAAGTTGCCAAACGGACTACTTGTGTCTACGGCAAATAACACGTGAAAGCTTAAGGGTAAACTCATATCTAGATTTGCTTCCCGTTTACGTTACTACACCGCACACGTTAAAAGTTTTTCTGGGAAAATGTCCGCAAGTCTGCAACAAAATTTCTTACTGAGGAAGATAATTTGAAGACCAAGATGTTCAATAAAGACATGTTTTAAAAGAAACAGTCTTAAGAGTAATTTCTAAAAAAGACACAGACATTATCTTTAATAAGTAATTAAAATTATTTAAGTTAAAATTTCAGTGCGTTGAGAAAACCCTTAAGAATTTCGAACGTTAATAAAATCACTCCTCAAGGTTAAGTGTATTCTAAAGTTGTCTAACTTCCTGGTGCGATGACATTGACAATTTTACTCATACATAAAAAATTCAATTTCTAGGTAGCGCTATTTAAAGAAGATGTATCAATACTGATAATTGTATTTGCATTTATCTGTGTTAATAGTTCTGCACTGTTTGACATATGCGTAGATAAACGACGCAACCATTTATCAGACAATAGGAAACACAATTACAATTGTTTAAAATTGCGAACACTCCGTTATTTCATGTTAAATATACGATTTAAAAGTAATTTAAATAATAGAAAAAATATATTCATGTTTGCTATCAGAGAAATACTCATGCATGCCAATTAAACGTTAGTCAGAACGCCATTGATTTGACTGGGAGTTGTATTTAATATCTAACACGGATGCATTCATCACGTACATGTACTTAAGTCTTTATGCAATGTATACGTGTCGAATTGTATGTCATTGGACTGTATTCTTCGTGATCGGTATCCTTGTTGATATAGTGCTTACGTTCGCTGGGTTTAAGATTAAGATAGGTTATGTGCGTTTGTGGCTCTGATCTAATGGGTAAAGTCACACGGTTATATAGGTCTCGGGTAATGGAAAGTATTGTATGCAGCACGGATTGGTGGTCAAGGGTTACCCACCACGGTAGGGAGTGTCGTGTTAGATATAGTTGTTATAGGTCAACTGTATCTGGGTCTCGGGTTCGGGTATATCGAATATTAATACCACGTATGTGGCGCTTGCGTTCACAATTGTTGGTAGAGACACCATGGTCTGAGGGCATCTTGTTGTGACATAGCGAGGCATATGGAAAAACGATGGTCTGTGGGTCTCGGGTACTGATTAACCGACTATATGGTTCACGGTTTATGGGTCTATGGTTATGTTATTAATATCGGAATAAGGAGTCAGTGGCTCTCGACTCTAGACTCGTCACATACCTTTGAGTTAAATATTCCGAGCGATTGTACGGACACTGTCGTAACCTATGGGTATCGCTTTATATGATTTATAAATAAATAAATCGCATTTGAATAATTTTAGGTTGCTTTAAGCTTAACAAAATGCTTATTGATTTCATCTTGTTGAACTTCTCTTTTGTAATGTAATAACATGAATATTAAGAATAAAAATCGTATGTATATCATAAGGTATAAAGTACAAAAAACTTCTTTTATAAGAATCACATTTCATATCGGAGACTACGATTTGCAATGGACTCTTTTCATGATGAAGAATTATTCGTAATAATAAGTTTACAAAGCATTAACAATTTGATTAAAACTATTAAGTAACTTAATCTAAAGCAATAGTATGATTATCAAATTTCCAAAAATACTCGTAACTATGTACCTATAACACTGGTGACTTAATAGTAAGCAGTTGCAACTTACTAACTATCATTAACACGTGTGTATTCGTCAAAAATGCGATATAATACAAACATAGATAACCAATATAGGAACGTTGCTTGGAATAGATTTGTTATTTTGAATCGAAATGGGAAGAGGACAACGACAACGAGCGAGGCATGGTATTGTAAAGCGCATGGGAGGGGGGGGGGCTAGAGGGTTAAGGTAAGTGTTAGGGTTAGGGTTACGGGTCGGGTCTGGGTAAGGGTTAACCTTTACCCTAACCTTAACCCGACCCCTAACTCTAACCCTAACCTTAAGATAACACGGGCATATCTCCCCTAATACCATGCCTCGCTCGTTGTTGTTGTCCTCTTCCCCATGTCAACAGTGCGCATGAATTTCAATGTTCACGACGCGATATGACTCACTGGTTCAATCATAGCTTCATGTATACCCTTGCCGCCATTTACAACCACCTAATTATGGTCTTGTACAACAGTAATGTTATTTAAATTGATTTAAAAAAATGTTTGTATTTTCTGTAACAACGTTTACTGTTAACAATATACAAAATTGCATACGCATGTTAAACTATTAAGAAAATAACACGGATTTTCTTTAAAAAATGAAATACCAGAAATCATTGCATATCTTCAATAATTGGATCAATCTTTAACACTTTTTCAGAGGTGACACTGCGTCGAATGTACATGAATTAGTATAAACCAAATACGTACATACATATACTTACAAAGTGTTTTGTGATCTTATCGAACGACAACTCCGCTCGGCGATTGTCTGACATGATCCATAAACATAGTTTAATTGTCCCTTTTCTTAAAACGTTTTAAGATATACGCGCGTTTAATTGTATAGCTTGTTGTAATAGTGAATTATGTAATTGTGACGATACAATCATCATATAGACAAGTAAGCACTCCGACTATTATTTACCTGCCACTTTTTTCCCAACGAAACAGCTAAAGAAATAGAGTGAACATGAATCAATATTGTGTACTCGGGTACCCGATCCTTTCTTGACTATGTATACAGTATTGAAGGTCTGGCATAAACCAAATATCTTACAGTAACACTGGTTTAAGTATGTAGGGCGACATTACGACATGACGCGTTCCTATATAAGGGTAGTTATACCGAGTTCGCAATCATGTTCTTGTGTTAATGGGATGGTTATGACTTCGATAAAAGCTTTAACATTCTGAGTCTATTGAATCGCTGTATACTGAAGTGATATGTTTTAAATCGCACTTGGATGGTTGCGTAGAACGGTCAATTTGAGAAATTGTTAACAGTTTTGTAAAATGATAATTTCTAGCAATCGTTTGATTAAAAACCCGCAAACATACAAAAAACGTATGCATACTAATCATAATCACACCCCTGACTAAGAAATTAATGTTAAACATATTAGTTCGTTAATCGATTAGCATCAATAAATATCGGAAAATATAATATATATAATATACGTTTGTAACGCTTTTCATCGATGGTATTTTTGTTAACGTTTATTACCGACATAGCGTCTCAACTAGCATATAATTTGAAAGGCTACGTGGCGAAGTGTTAGCAGCGCGCAATCTTTATTTTGTAGACTTCGAGGGTTCAAATCGAAGGGGCAGGCATATTTTATGGCAAGCATATTTTTAATTGAATCAGTTGGTCGCGGTAATAACTTATTAACTTATTAGATTAAACCTATTTATTTTATCTCGATTGCTAAGCAAGCCAACGGTTTCCTGGGACTATAACCAGTACTTGGTGTCTATGGGGGAGATCTAAAGAACGCTCCCACAGTGTGGATCGAACCCATGCCATCGCTAGGCGGACAACATATAATATACTCCACGGGGACCTCATAGTTTAATTGATGTAATATAAACGAGATGCAGTGTACAAGTGGCATAACTAGAAATACAATAATTGAATAGTCATTGCACTTTGTTAATGCTCTCGTAACTGCTAAATTAGACGTAGCTCCCGTCGGTACATACACGATATAATTCACACGTTTGGCGCCATAGAGCCTGTGATGCATGGACAGTGGTTGGTATTTTTTTAATGCAATCAGCTCATTAATAAACCTTTCCTGGAGCGGGGAATTATTGCGATATAGATGGTGACGATTCCGCGAGCCTCGAACCTACACATCTTAAGGATCACGGTAGGGCATTTGATTGCTATGTCCCACGAAGCTTTGAGTCTTGTGTTTGCTTATTGCATACTTTGAACCCCTTATACAGGTTATTGAAGACCACAGATTGATATAAGCATAGTTTGAGTGTAAGGTACTGAGAGCAAGAATAGTAGGGGAGTGTCAACGAATTTGTATATTGCAGAAAAGTGTTATGTTTGGATTCTTGTAGGGGTCCAAGTGTGTTTATGAGTGTGTATAGAGACCGAATCAATGCAAACGACCCCTGAAATTACTGATAATTATACAAACAATGTCATTGTAGTTGTTTGCAATAAATATAGCATTTGTTTATAATTTTAAGAAAAAACATCAACATGATTGTTTACACATTAAATAATGCATGCTTGAATCCGTAGAGGAGAATCATACATAAGCTCCGATTGATTTAACATTTTTTTTATTAATTGACACTGAACTTGATAAGATTAACATATATTAATACCTGTTAGGGAAAGTGTGCGCATATGTGTGACGAAATTTCTTTCTGACATATTGAATGTTTAGATCGGGATGCTCAATTTTCAGAAGAAAACGACGCGGTAATCTTGAATAAATATTAAATGATTTAAGGTTTAAATTTCTTTGCGATGAGTAAATTCTTTTTAGTTTCGACAGGTAATAAGCACACCCAGGTTAAGTGTATTACAAAACGGTGTATCTTCCTGGTGCGATGTCATTAAATTAGGTTTATTAATATATGCACATATTTAAACGTCTTGTTATCGATATAAAGACGATGTATCGATACTGCGTATTATATTTGCATAAATATGTGGTTACAATTTATGCACAAGTGCCATGGTACAGATCAGTACATATACGAAGAAACTGTACCTTCTTACGAAGAAAGAAGAACCTGCACCTTCTTGGAATAACATAAATCGTATTTGATTTCTTTCCTTGTTACATAAAGGTTAATAATCATCGATTATATGATGAATTGCACGTAGAATATGTAGTTATGGCTAATTTATGGACAATTTATGTGAACAAAATGTTAGAAGCTTGAATATCTAGTTTACACAATTATTTACTTGTTAAATTCATGACTTAATAGTAAGCATTTGTAACAAACAAACTATCATAAATAAGTGTATATGTATACATGTCGGTAGTGTAAATACAATTTAATTATGTTTTACATACTAACAAGACAGTTACATTAAATGGATTTGTGATTTCAAACATAAATGTCATCTATTTACTAACAAATACCATTTATACTCATATATGTATTGCACACTGGTTCCTATATAATACCATGGCTTCGTTGAACACCATGACTATGGCGACCTCAAATATTGGTGTCATTTGATAAGATTTAATGTCTTTATTTTGTTGTTTTATTAAATTAGTCTTTTAATGCAAACCATATACACAATATATACATGATTTGCATAATACATAAGAAAACGGCCTTCATATTAGAATTTAATACAGATCTGGAAGGATTTAATATAGCTTTTAATCTGCATGGAGATTATCATTGTGATGAGAAAGAATGAGTTATTTACATAGGAACAAAATTTACTGAGATACGATTCCATAGTACATGGTGATATCTGATATGTTACGTTATTGCTATATAGAAGGCAAAGGCGTTGGTTTGTTTACTCTTTAAAAACTGTAAACTTTTAAACTTTCCCCAACGAAACAAATAAATCACATGCAAGTATTATTATCTTTACTTTGCAACTTCTTTTTTTCGGTGTTAAAGACGGCTCATATGAAGTTAATTCATTAATATTCAAACATGTTCAGTCTTACATCCGAGATAGCCATAGATTCTAACCCATTTCTATCTCAGGAACAAACCATATTCTGCTAACGATGCCCCGTTCCCGCAACTGCTTCCTTTCTTACCGCAACTTCTCTAATTCTGAAACTTTACTCTTCCACTGCTATCCCTTTCCTTCTCCACTTATTAGCTCTTATGCTATCTACATTACTCTGTTATAATTTTTGTATTATAGTTTATATTAATTTTACATTTCTAACCAGTATGCAATAATCTATCACTGTAATATATTGTTCGTAATTTTGACATGTCTTTAAATAGTTGTTATACGTTTGGTTGTTTACACCATTACAGCAGCGCTTCTAACTGACAGAAGAGAGACATAGTATAAGCCTCGAGCTTCCTTCTCAATTCTGTCCAATTGTATTCTACAGACTTTATGCAAAGCAATACTGCAAGTCTACCTGCCTAGCATATTGCTCAAATATAATATGTATGTTTGTATTGTATTGCTTATATGTACTTTCAATGAACTAAATAAATAGTGTTTAAACCAAGTATTATTATCTGTAATTTTTCAATAATATGCACAAACACTTCTCAAATATATGATTAATGAAACTGAAAAAATAGCATTTAATTAAAATTCTTGTTAACACCCGCTACTCAGTGCATGATTTTACGTACAAATCATCGTTGACATAAAAATGATAAAAGCTTGGTCAAATAAACTTTGTACGACGTTCTACCTAAATATACATACAAAGGCAATTATAACGCAACAATCTCCACGCCAATCTCTTGCACGACGGTTACATTACATTCACCTCTGTGTTGGGCTCAGAAAGCGTCTCATTCATGTCATGATCATTCCAAGCGTTCATCATTGAGGTTACAGTTTACTAAACAATCTCTTGCACGACGGTTACAATGATTTCACTGCTTAAAAGAAAACCATCTCATAACATGATATCTTATATCAGTCTTAATTCATTATTATAAAATTGATGTGTTTTTTTGATGTTAAGAAACCACCATACATAAATACGTCGAAGCAATGCCTAACGTCACTCAATAAAAAATATGTTCAATTGTTTACATTTGTGAAGTGCGTGGAATGATTCCATCTGTGGAAATGGGCAATAAAATAGTTCCAATGAGTTGCATTAAAACTCACAAGTTTTTGCACGATTTATCGTTAATTTCAAAGTCATATTTCGTAATTTAATGCATGCGATCTTAATATCCACTCAACTATACATTGAATGCGTTTGTTCGGTTTTACCTATTTGGTAGACAAAATGGCATGCTGAGCCTTACGCAGAGGTGTATGTGAGAGCAAGGAACGACAACTCTGCGTGGAGATTGTCTCCACGCATGGTTGTCGTTCCAGATTCGGGAGGAATTCGATTGTTTTGTTTGCTAAAGTATTTTATTATGAAAAGAAGTACCATTTTGTTACAATATATTTTGAAAATAGTGAATAGGTTTAGGTTAATGATATAAACAAAAAAAAAAATTTGTAAAAAAGTCAAAATAACAATATGCAAATTAGTGTACCACGTGGATCGGCTATCGACACGTGGTTGATTATGTAGGCAGGGATTTGATCCAGCTATGCTGGTTCCAGTCAAATCTCTCCGCGAGGGTTGATAACGCAATACGTTTAATAATATAATTTCTCAAAAAACGTCTCATCACCTTTTAATTTAACAAAGTTCAGTTTGAGAACATTTTCTATCAAGTTGAATTAAAATTGCCATGATGATCGGACGCTTCATAACCTGGAACGGGCGTATTTTCCTTGAACTAAACATTCACAAAGAAGCATGCGAAAAACGTTTAATTTTCATATATTTTTTTTGACAATATGATCTTACAAGCAAATTTGCGAAATAATAAAAATGTTAATTAGTCATTATGTTAAACAAGCATTTAGGTGTACATGATTTACATTGAAATATACCATTAACTAGAGATGAGTTGATATGGATTCAGAAAATGTTCAACTTTTTTGCAGTATATTAAATTATCATTAATGTACTGGAAAATGCTCTCAGTTTTTTCAATAAACACGCTTACACTTGGTTATTTTATGTGGCAAATCAGGACAAACATATGTTTCACCAGTTCTGCATATTCAAGAAAACATTTACTTGGATATATCATCAGACCGAAATCATATGTTTTGCAGTGCAAAATGTAGTTTAACTTATAAAATTGCACTTAATCGCTTGTACCTTATCAAAAATTTGAACATGTTTACAGCTCAACACAGTCACGAATATTATGAAACAAAGTAATCATAATAATGATACCACTTCTATTTGTACTACTACTACTACAAATACTTGTATTACTACTACTACAACAACAACTACTACTACTACTACTACTACTACTACTACTACTACTACTACTACTACTACTACTACTACTTCTACTACTACTACTACTACTACTACTACTACTACTACTACTACTACTACTACTACCACTACTACTACTACTACTTCTACTACTACTACTACTACTACTACTACTACTACTACTACTACTGCTGATGCTGCTGCTGATGCTGATGCTGCTGATGCTGCTTCTACTACTACTACTACTAAAAGAACTACTACTAATACTATTACTTCTACAACTACTACTACTACTACTACAACTACTACTACTACTACTACTACTGCTGCTGCTGATGCTGCTGCTGCTACGTCTTCTACTACTACTACTAATACTCTTACTACTACAACAACTACTACTACTTCTACTACTACTACTACTACTACTACTACTACTACTACTACTACTACTACTACTACTACTACTACTACTACTACTACTACTACTACTACTACTACTACTACTACTACTACTACTACTACTACTACTACTACTACTACTACTACTACTACTACTTCTACTACTACTACTACTACTACTACTACTACTACTACTACTACTACTACTACTACTACTACTACTACTACTACTACTACACTTAATATTTTAACAACAACTATTACTACTACTACTAGTCTACTACTACTAGTCTACTACTACTACTACTACTACTACTACTACTCCTACTACTACTACTACTACTACTACTGCTACTACTACTACTACTACTACTACTACTACTACTACTACTACTACTACTACTACAACCAATACTACTAATACTACTACTGCTGCTGCTGCTGCTTCTACTACACATTAATTATAATATTAACCAACGCGTAGGTGAATAAACTATTAAATTGTATTGTTGTTGAAGAGTCCTTGTGTTGTAGCTTTGAGTAACACTATTTTAAATTTTTTAACCAGAATTCACTCAAATAAAAACAATCAACTCTGTTGCAAAGAGGTTCTGAAAAATAAATTATTGCTACGATGATATTTTGTAAGCCGAGTCTGATATAATTGTACAAATTGTGTATGCTTTGGGTGACTTTCTTGTTTTGTCGTGTTTGACTGTGTGAAAGAAAAGATGTTAAGATCTACCGTTTTGATCTGTATTGGATATATACATGCTGTAGGTAAATAAATCTTAACTTCTACAACAATGAACATTTGTAATAAAGAAACTATATTTTCATTTAGCCTACTGAAATTTTGTCCTAAAATATAAAATGGTTATTATTAACAGTTTTAATAATGGATTCACTCGTATTTATTTCTTTTAAATCATGTATCATGTTACCATTTCAAATAAAGCTTAAAGGTTTGTGTCTGCGTTTGTGTTCAATAGGTTCGCAAAGTCCAGAATTGCTTTCAAATGCAACATTCGTGGATGCTAATGGTGCATTAAAGTTGACATGCACTCAATCAAAATCGAATGTTGTGATATGGTGGCGGAAGCCAGTGGATGGTAGTCAATTTGACAATGTTCTGGCAGCTTCCACAGGCAGCACATGCTTGTTCGACCATACACCTTTACCTGACATGTTTGCTGGGTGTGACTGTGCAGGATCCACGTTTACCTGCACCCTGATATCCGTATCACGAAACAATGATGGAGACAAATGGAAGTGTTCCGCTGTTACAAGCCCGCAGAGTTTCAGTCAGGAATTAACAATTGCTGTGGCAGGTAAATAAAAATCCATATTGATTTATTTATCCCCTCATTTCCAATAGTGTTTTTCTCCAGTAAAATAAATATTAGCATCGCTCTGGGAAAACGGGGCTTAATGCATGTGCGTAAAGTAACGTCCAAAAACGCCTTTGCTATACGTATAAATGGTATTTTTTGTTTAAAGGAAGTATCTTCTTACCAAAAATCCAAGATCCAATTTAGGCGGATAGTGTTATCCTGATTAGCCTGTGAGGACTGTGCAGGCTAATCTGGTACGACACTTTACTTACATGCATTTAACCCAGTTTTCACAGAGCGAGGCTCATATATATAAATTATGACAGATCTTGTATTTTCTCCTTGAATATATAACACCTGTTTTTGTTGATTAATAATTAACTGTGTACCTTTACGACATTAAATGTTTATTTTGAACCTATAAACGCTAACACAACAGTTATGTTGATCTACTTTTTAATATAATAGTCTTAACATTGTCAACCTTGTTCAATAATTGGTTTTTCCATAATAAATTGGCTTAAAGAAAAATATAGATATACTTGTACATACATGCGTGCAAAGTTTGCTTATTTAATATAATTATATGAGATAAAACACAATCGCCTGAATCATCCAATTGATGCATGAAATAAATATGAATTTGAGGAAATATGAATCATTAGTTATTTGAAAAATACCAATGCAAAAAAGTTTAAAAGATATCATCTGTGGTTCTGTGATGTACATGTTTATCTTGTGGATTGTAGCAAAAAGGTAAAAAGTTCAATCAGGGCTCCATACATTATGTAAGTTTACTTTGAAGATGGCACACACAAGTAACTTTGTATTAACTGACCATTGTTTTAGGCACAGCATTCTATAATTCTTCATTTTTTTCTGTGCGAAAAACACGATCAAGTATGTAAGAGATTAATAACTAATATTATATTTATTCGATTAGTGCCTGTGATCAGTGTTAAGTTGACTCCAGACCTACCAGTAATTTCTGTGTTACAAAACGTATCAATCAGCTTCATCAAATGTGAATCATCAGAGGGTCGTCCTACCCCAATCATTACTTGGTATATGGATAAAGTCACACCTTTGGATTACACCGACGATGAAAAAATTACTAAAGGAGGCATTAGTAATGTAGCAGGAGACCGGACGACAAGCACTCTGACAATTACTCCTTCACTGCAACAGCATGGGTCATTTATATACTGCAACGTCACCAATGGATACGGGCCAATCATATCCGACAGGAAACTCCGTATTGACGTGTTGGGTAAGTATTCAGTATTGTACTTGAACGTTAGTTTAAAATAATCATAATGTAAATAATTAAAAATATTTTTATTATTGCAAAATATGCACGTACATTAACATTTATTTGAATTTTCAAACTTTCTTCGTTTTAAAAGTAAGTTGTATTTAATCAAATATGCTTTGTTAGCGCAGACATTTATGTTCTTATTCTATTTCCCTTTTACTTTCGCTTCGTTAAAGTCGCCCCATCCACACCAAAAGTTCTGTACAAGAATGTGATTGTTGACACCATTACTGTGATACAAAATAGCTCTGTATCGCTGGAATGCACCTCTTCTGGGAATCCAACGCCAAACATATCATGGAAATTAACCAATGGCTCTGTTAATAATAACGCAGCTATTGAACTAAAATTTATGCAAAGTGCGGACGCAATTACGCTCACCTGCACGGCCACAAGTGTCATGCAGCCAACACACGGAAGTACAACAAAATGTAATAATGCAACTTCTTTACTGGTTAGCATTTTATGTAAGTATAATTTACTTTGTATGTAAGTAAAATTTACTTTGTATGTAAGTACAATTTACTTTGAATGTAAGTATAATTTAGTTTGACTACAGTATAATACATAAATATACGTATTAATTATATTACTTGTGTGTCTTTATACTTGAAATAACAAATCCACTAACATCATGCATATGCCTATGTTGTGTTGTTATGTACTCATTCGATAATCATTTCATAGTGTATTTAATACCCATACAATTTGGGATGAGAATTACTGTTTTGATCAGATAATACAACCGCTATTGTCGTGTTGGTATATGGAGCTCAGCTTTATATAACATACATAGCCGGTACAAGACAAACATTAACCAAAACCTGCTAACATTTTATAACTCATAAACCACCGGATATTTTCTCAAAGGTTAAACGTGTTTTTATTGCACAATACTGTTTAAGCTAATCATAAGATATTCCAGGAATAAACCGTGATTATTGTTGTTTTGCAGATCCACCGACCACCCCAACGTGTGTCATCGAAAATAATGTTATAACATCAAATTACATACGTGCAATTAAAAACACATCTATAACAATTAATTGTACCAGCAATAGCAACCCCCCTCCAATGAACTACACGTGGACGCTGTCTGGCGGACTGAAACGAGATGGACAAACTTTCACGATACCAAACGTACTATCTAGCGGTACTTACAAATTGGATGTCAACAATGTGATGAACTCAAGTTCAGCCCCGAAAGTCATTATTGGAAATGCCAATGTGATATTAACACTTGACATGTTATGTAAGTTTCGTTAATATTTCTAACTTGTATGTGGTCGGCTTGTGTTTGCATTTTATTTCAACCTTGATTGTACTGAAAACTAAAATATCAAATTCGAAGGCAGATTCATTGATATTAATCCGTCAAGTTCTCGGACAATGAATCCGGTAAAGCTATTTCATTATGATTTTTTCATGCGTATCACTTGTGTTTCTCATCTTATGATATTTCAATATAAATTATTCATTCCATGTGTTAACATTCACTTTAGTCCGAATTGCCAATTTTGTTAAAGATTAATTGTACCGATCACTAAAATCATCGAATTTCGAGGAAAGAAACATGGATACAAAAAAGTTAAATCTTAGTTTAATGCACCCTGAAGAGCTATTTTATTATGTGTATGTGTTGCAAGGTCTATGATACAATGATGGTGCACTATACAGTACTCTATTGCTGTGTTATAATTCACTTCAGTCGCAGTGGCGGTGCGACCAATTGCGAATACAACGGTGTTACAAAACGGGACATTGTCTGTCGCGTGTCCATACACCGAAGGAAACCCACCAAAGACGAATTTCATGTGGGTACAAGTAAAGACAACGCGCGTTGTCGGGTTCGAGCAAACTCTTATGTTTCCAAATATGCAAATCACTGACGAGGGATTTTATAAGTGCAGAGTAAACAACACAATGGAACCTTCAGGTTGCTGTCCACAGACGGCATACGATGAAACACTGTTTTACGTTGATGTACAATGTAGGTGAATGGTACATTAATAAGAGTATGTGCGTATGGTTCAAAACTTTGCAAAATAATATTCAACAAAGTGATTTGAATAAGTTAAATGATGATTATTGTGTTTAAAATTGCAGTCATAATAAGTTTGTATTTATTGTAGATCCTTCCAGTATACAGAGATTTTTTGTCGACGGATTTGAAAATGCAAGGATTATTACTATAAACCAAAGTCAGACTGTGATATTATTCTGCGAAGCTTATAGTGACCCTGTGGCTAACATGTTTCTAATAAATAATACTCGAAATGAAAGCGATTTACTGGCTGAAACACATAATAACACAATATCTGCTTCTCTTGAAAATGCGCGATGCGAATTTGACAAAGGGATCTACCAATGCCAAGGGAAGAACATTCACAACGCCGTCCAGCAGGTTCGAGAAATAATGATCATCATCCGATGTAAGTCAATATTATAAAACATACGTATTTGTGTTATGATTATGGACGTTTGCGATAAGGCATATATAAACAAATGTTGTATATCTCTTTTTGCAATTAAATTAGTGTCGCCTTATGTTACATCTTATTTGTTGAAGGTGCACCGCGAGCTTCTCCATTTATGCCTCCGATACCTAAAGCTTGGACGAAAACTAACAGTAGTGTAATTCTTACGTATACTATTGTGGCTTATCCTCCTCCAAGAGCTTCATCGGCATTTATTTGGCGGAAACAAGTAAATAATGAATGGTTTATTGTCAATGCTAATACAAGAATTCATATACAAATTTCCCAAGACAGACTGCAGACAAACCTGTCCATAGTGCAAGTACAGAAAGACGATTTTGCAACCTATACGGTCGATGTGGACAACGAAATTGGTTTTTCAGAGCAGACATTTGTTATTCAAGCGAAAGGTAATAATATGATGTATTTCGTAGTGCTTTTTTCTTTAACTTAAGATATTGAATTGCATTAATTTCGATCCCATATTCACACACTGATTCAGTAGGGATGGGCATTAAGAGGCTGTTGAACATAACTATTTACAGAAGAGCCAGCTATTCCAGAACAATTCGGTATACCAGAAAATACGATAACAGACAGCTCTGTCATCGTTGAATGGAAGCCGGGATTTAACGGTGGGGATGATCAATGGTTCGTTATTGGATATAAACAGCACACGGGTGAAAAATGGACTTATAAAACTATATTAGAACATATCGAACGAATATCGATTGAAGAATTGGTTGCTGGAACCTCTTATCAATTCAAAATGTATGCAGAAAATTCAATTGGAAAATCCGCGGAAACAAATGTCATAACAGTGACTACACGAGCCAAATCTGGTATGCATACTCCTTATTAAATCTTATTGTTAAGATTCGTACACTGTTTCTTAATATCTACATTAGGTTAGTGTGACGATCGGCATGTCGGATTTATCTTACATGTTGTCTGCCGAGACACCTTCATGTTAATGTGATCGTAAAGGGAAGGCATACACGTTTCGACTTTAAGCCGTTTCTATTATTTGGACTCAACTGCTAGATGCATCGCGCTATTATTTTCTTGGCTGAAAAATCGTTATGTGTGCGTAATGGTAATGTAATGTTGGTGGGAATTTTTTGTCATTGAAATGACCCAACTTAAAAGTCGGAGTATATAGCTTTGCCCTTGTAATTCCGTACGTTCTTCCTTCTTTACATACATCTGCCCGTTGGCTTTTTTTGTCGGGCCAGACTCAAAAAGTATAAAAGTATTTTTTTACAGGGATAACACTTTGTCAATTTATAAACCAGCATGTGAAACAACAGATTTATGCAAATACAGTTTTTTAACTTGTGTCTCGTGCTCAAGTATTTCTGTTTGAGGGCTGAACGTTTACAAACATATATACCAGCATGTAAACAACTATATAAATTCAAGTATAAAACCTAATAAATAATTTGTGACATAAATCCTTTTCAACTGAGTGGGAGCTTTGCCTGTTTCCAAGCATGTTTTTGAAGGGCATCATTCACTATGACAAAACTACATACTTATTTTAAATGATATACTGTTGAAAGAATTGCTAAATTGGAATGTGTGCACTTAAACCATACCATTGGATCCGACGTATTATCCTAATGCAAATTCTTTAAAACATTGTAGATAATCGCTGGCAC
Organism: Dreissena polymorpha; assembly: GCF_020536995.1. Classification (NCBI taxonomy): domain Eukaryota; kingdom Metazoa; phylum Mollusca; class Bivalvia; order Myida; family Dreissenidae; genus Dreissena; species Dreissena polymorpha. Next base: position 95,827,413 of record NC_068360.1, on the reverse strand, counting down.
ACAGTCGTATTATGAAACTCAGTATATTATTTGTAATTCAAACAGAAATGTCATATAGTGTAATACTCTTATTTAAATTACACTGCTAATGTGTTAATGCTCATTTACAAACCTGTGTTGTTTCTTGGGTTTTGATCTATGAATACGGCCCGGCAAGGTTTTATACTGGTTTAAACAAGTTTAGTAAAGTATTGTATCTAATTCTCTATACTGTATGTGAAAATGGTTATCTCATATATATATCTCATTAGATTGTTCTCCTGAGAATATTTCTGGACTTTCAACAACTATATATTAAAGATAAATAACAAGATTATAAATACTTTTCATTTTATTATGAACACATATACCATGACGTATACATGTAAACGCAATGCAGACTGTTAATTAATGTTGTTTAAGCAAGCAACACCAGTCCGTAAAATATTCAAATTCAGGCCACTAGATTATTTTCAGTAGGTTCTTCAAAACAGTATTGCCATATTACATTACCAAAACTAATGAGCGGAAATTAATTTGTTTTTCTTTCTCATTTACTCATGCACTCGTATGAAGTCATCAATTACACAAATAAGAAAAGTACAAAAATGAGTGGTTTTACGTTTCTTAAAGTACCAACTCTCTCTTAACTCTCTTAACCACACGCATGCGCACACATACTCAAAACACATACATAAACATGCACGCATATACAGACAAGAAAAGAAAAACATACGAAAGTAAATAACACAATATTAAACATAAGAACATAGAAAGAGATTTTTACTTTTCTCTTATGATAAGAATACTTCCTTTCTCACATATGTTCTTTTTTAATTACTTGAATTATTGCTCATTTCAATAATTATTAATTGTGCTAAAAATATTTTTTTAAAGGTGTAATAATCATACGAATTGTATGCTGATGCTGCTTAATAACTATTGCTTAGATACATTTATAAAAGTTAATTTTGCCATTGTCGAAGATGCAGCGGTATATTGCCTTGCACATATCTACAGAATGATGTGCCATGTCACCATGTAACATTAACAATCGGTATGATATTTACATAAGAAAAAGAATACGCCTGTCGATTTTGAGTTCAACCGATCGAAAATTAACTATAATCTAGTATCAGAGATGTCGTGTTTAAAACAACATTTAAAAAGTTAAACAGTTTTGTAATATTAAACGCATATATTCAAATAGATATACACATTCATACGTTATTGAACTTCAATTTCTGCGTTTGGAAAGAATGAATTAATGAATAGTTTAAGTAGGAATTGCAATTGCAGACCACTCCCGACAATAGCAAATGCTTATAAAGAAATTGATTAATTACTTTTACTAAAAACGACCTCGAAAACATACAGACACTTGTTTATTCATTTAATTAGATAATAGATCTTCTCCATCGATTGGGGCTGCAGTGGGAGGGGCTGTTGGTGGAACTGTCGTAATAGTCATAGTGTTTGGGATGTTTATATTATGGAAGAAATCTAAACGTATGTATAAACTTTATATTTGTGCAATAGCATTGCATAATGTAAAGAGAGAATATCGATAAATAATAATAACTTAATAAGGTAAATAGACCAAGTTGAATAAATCCATATATGCCTGCTCACTATATAGTATTATAGAATTGTACATATAATTACTCTGACGTTAGGGAGCAAAAAACCGTTTCTAGCCGATATTAACTTTATTAATTCATTGTATTTAACTACTAGTTATTCTTCTTTAAGAAAATATGGCAAATAAAATCAGTTTTCAAAGTATAAATATCCTCTCTCTGAGTGTGTTTTGCCTAAATAAATGTTTGTACATTTCAGGCAATCAAGCCAGCGGTTCAAAGTACGATGACTTATACAATGCACAGTATGTAACAATAATTATAATTATACCATACTTTTCCCCGTTTCCAAATTGTAAAATCCCACATAACTTACGTTTATATTTTTTAAATTTCATCAACTTGGCACGTTATATTTTTGATAACTTTTATAAGTGAAACTTATTCATTCGATCACGTAACGTGTCGTGGTACCACATAGTTCATTTCGCCTATGGTTATTGTGGCTGTAATTAAAACTTTTAAGTGATTCGCAAGTGGCTAAATTTGATATGTTATTGTGGTCTAAACTAATAGTTGATGGGCATAACTACGAAAGTCCTCATTATTGAATATATGAGTGTTTTTGTATAATTTATAACTGTAGACCTATTTCTAAACAGATTTCAAACTTTATGTTGCCTGTTATCCGGATACATGAACTTGTTTGATCAACAATTGTTTATGTGCATCTTACACACGCAATATATTCCATTATAAACCTCTTTTTACTGTTATGATACATGTTTACGGAAAATGATATTTTATTAAAAATACACTTGAAAAAGACCGAACAACTCTGAAAACAAAACAGTCAGCCTGGTTCGGTTTAGATAAGTTTCACATTTTTTTTGCCTGTAGATATCACGATCATCTGGGTTCAATATTTACTATTCCCATTATCTGGCTATGATATTTATAAAATATACTTAAAATCGCTATCATGTTTAGTTATTACTTCCCCCTATTTTAAATGTATTTTATATAACTTCTATTCACAATCGGATACATGACCTGAAAAACCTACGAGAAACGTGTTTTTGTTTGCTCCAGGATTAACGTCTCTGCTGCCAATACCAGTTCCGAGTATGAAGCCTACCGAGTTGGTATGATCTTTAAATAGCAAATGCATGCCATGTCACGTTTATTTAATATGTATGTCCTGGTGAAATTGTTACGATGATTTAAGGTTAAAACATACCGTTAATGTTAACAAGGTGTGGTCATTATAGTGCAGTTAACAAGGTATATATAGTCAATATAGTGCAGATACAAATTTGACAAAATTGGCATAGTGAAACTTCTAAAACATTATCAGAACAATTCGGTACCATAATATATATTTCAGGCAATATGCCTATTTCGAATTAAAGACATATAAAGTTGCGACACGACACTTAACATAACAAATGCGCATATGTACAGTAAGTGCAACTCATTTTGGGGTGTTCACGTCTTGAAGAGAACTTTAGAGAAAGGAATGTAAACCGGAGTTTCATTTCAGATTCCCAGAACAGAAGCCAGTACGAAACACTCGCTGAAACTTCTTTTCATGAATATTCGGTCATAACACATGGCGGCACACATCAGCGAAATGTTATAGAACGTGTAAATGATGTTACAGACAATGATTGTGCAAAGGAAGAAAACAGCTATGTGAATTTAGTGTTATCGAATACTGAGACTCAGTAAAATATCGTTCTTGGATTTGAATTATAATGAAAAAGTAGTTATCATCGAATTAAATTACTTATCGAATGAAGTATATTAAATAGGCTATGTAGTATTATGTATCTATGAGAAGTATGTATACTGAGCATGAGCTGCTTGTAATTGGTATAAGAATGTATGTAATGGGTAATCACAGGTACTGTTTATATTTCAACATATAGATATTATTTTCGAATGACGTTTCTAATATCTTGAGTATGGTATCACAATTCGGCCTTTCCTACAAATACATTTGAATTTAATTAACAGGTTAATTACATGTAAACACACAGTTATATCACAGATTATTATCATTTTGTCAGCTTTTGTGAAACGCCTTTATGATTTGTTGCGTGTTTAGTTCGTACATTTGGTAAAAAAGATGAGAGTTGCAATCACTGTGAAAATGTTGCTTCTTTTGCATCTTAATATATAAAATGTTTGGGCTAACATGCATCTAAGTACAAACAATATGTGGGCTAATGTAACATGGGCAACACATAATACAATTGATTTTTGGTTGACAGAATTGCTTTTCATTGTTTAAAAAGTTGCTATTACAGTAGGACATACTGAAAATTTTGCTGTTTACTATTAAATTTAGAACCTTAATATAGGGGCTACTGTTACATTTCATACTGTGTTAAATTTTATCGTTTAATAACATATAAGGTTAATGTCATATTTTAATTGTCTTGATAAAATTAAATAAATAAAAATTCTGTGTATTTCAGAACATGCTATATTTATAACATATTTCTGTGCCTACAAAACAAGTTCATATATCATCGACAACACTTCAGTACTGTCATCATTAGTTTACCTGCACGTAGGTAATGAGTGTGATTTATATCGATTTAAATGCAAGAACTCAACACAATTTCGCTTAATTGTTTTTGCAAAGCATAGGCAATGCATTTTAAAGTTGACGTTTCTGAAACAAAATAGTTAAACTTTACTTAGTTTTAAACTCTCCGCGAAATATAAATGAGCGATTAGTTTTGGCAGAAGAAACCGTAGTCCAGCAGGGAGATCTCTTTGAGGAGTTTGTTTTTTTAAATTTCAACTCAACTCGTATAAGGTCCATATAATTGTTAACGAAAAGGTTCGAAAGTAACAGGGACAATCATGAGCCTGCTATCATTTTAACTGCTCGTGCAAGTTTAGATAAATATATTAAAACTTAATGGTGGAACATATTAAACTCCAGAGTTTCAACAAACCAATTTAAAACTGGTATATTGTAAATATAGGAAACTATAAAAAGTTTATATTGTTAATATACTATTAACATCCGTATGGTATAATACGATATTTTATTATAAAGATCTACCAATAACCACATTGTCTTAGAGAGAAATCAAAACACTACTCCCGGCTAAAAACATTGCGAATAGAAAATATTTTATACAGTGAAAACCGTACAAGTTAAACAAGAACCCGAATGTAGGTAAATGTGTATTTCTATTTCTTTTTAAGAGATTATTTTTGTTACAACGTGTATATACGTTACTTCAATTGTATTTGTTTTCTCTGAGGTCACCTCATTATGCAACGATCGCTTGACTTTCCACGCTGAGAAGACATAAAGTTGAATTTGATTGTTTAGTGTTTTGAGGCATTGCAAAACTGACCGACTTGAAAGTGTGTATTATTGCTGGTGTCGCAAATTTGATTCCTATTAACTATCAACAGGGTTTTATTATAAATTATACCATCAACTTGAGATTTGGGAACAAAACTTACATCGTTTAACATTTAAACACAATTTTATGAACACTGACATTCCGTCGTTTTGCTCCAACGAATCAGCAACCATTCAAATGCTAGCTTAACAAACATTTATACGACACAAGTTATTTTTGAAACAATTGCATGTTGGACTAAAGGTGAATACGAAATATGTCCGTATAATTTGTTTGTTGTATTCAGTAGGTGATCAATTAGTTTTTCTGTGGAGAAAACAAATCGTATCGTTGCCGATATGGTATGTGCTGTTCAACATGTATTTGCTTAGTGTAAACTGTTAGCACACAAATAGGGCTTTGTGAAGAAATGATAAAAAAATGTAAGCACATTAACAACAAGTTATATGCTGCAAATATATACCCGTGCAAGCCATTGTGTTCTGTGAACCATGGGCGTACTCTAGTGATGTAGTATCAATTTAGCTGCGTCGTGCGAAAATGGGTCTTATGATATATCCGAACAGCCTAGCTCCAGATATGGCACTACATCCGTATATTGTGATGAGGAATTATAATGTCCGCATATGAGCTCACTTACCTTGCGTGCCTTTATAGAGGACAATGTAGCTCCGGACCAAAGTGCGCGAATGCGCAGGTTGGTCTGGGGCAACACTGTGCGCATATGGCATACTATCCGTTTTCGCTCGACTCAGCTTATTACTTGATATGATTTATTCTTAAATTCACTCTTTTGATTCGATCGCTTCAAATTGATCCATTAACTTTTAATCGGACAAAAACACTCGAAAATATCTCGAAATGTATAAAATAAAAATAAACGTAAAAATATATATGAAACACGTTGGTGTAAAATACGTTCAATTTATGATTTCTAATTAACATAACGGTACATCATTTGTATTTTTCGGTAGTGTTTTTTCATTCAATATTGTTAGTATGGGATTGTTAATTTTACAATATGTGAACGTCTCTCTTTAAAACATAAATGCCAATTGTGATCAGGAGCAGATAAATGTAGACTTGTATTATGTAGTGTATTATCTGCTTATATCCCCTTTCCCGGGATAACTATACACACCTGTCGGTTGTCATTTAAATTCCTTATTTACACAAACAAATAACGCATCAATCCTCACCTGGATAAACTTGTAAAACCATAAACGTGTGCATTTAAATTTAACTGGGCCAAGGGCATCTTTTCAGATAGTTATTAGGTAAATTTAGCACACTGAACGGTGAGCTATTGGATTATACACAATAGTAGAGTTTACAGTATTCGAATTACGCAGTTTTCATTGTTTGCAAAGCAGGGTTATAACTGCTATCGGCCACCTTGCTCATTTACAACCATCCGATTGAATGTTTACAACAATCCGGACAACTATTGTTTTAAAAACCATTGCAAGCAATGATTATGTTCAACCGCCTTTTGCTCGCTAACTATTAAAATGAAAAAAGGTGCTGAAATGTGCAAACATCAAATCGATCGGTTGGTTTTTGTTTTTGGTAGTTTTGCATGTATGGGTAGTAGTTAACTGGTGAATTAATTGCCTTGCTTTCAGATGTATATATTAAGTATTAAGTCAATACCACTTTTCATTTTGTCAACCAAGGGAAGACTAATAAAAGCAACATTTTGATTCGATTTATTGAATTATTTACAAAACAATCGGCGTTGCACATACAGACAAATGAAAGCAAATCGTAGTTTTATGTTTCATTTGCAAACATACTTGAGATATATGCGGTTACAAAAAGTTAAGTTACAAATTGTAGACCAGCTGTAATGATTTTTAATATGCATAATGATAAGTTACGGCAACTGCAAATTACTGACTCAATAACTGGCTTTTATTTAATTTACTTATGGTAACGACTACCTCAACGTACTAGTCTTAGTTCAATCACTGGCTTACAAGCCATCCCTCTCTCCCGGCTAACGATTCACAACTATCTCACCAGCTTACGAGGCATAACTATCTTACTGGCTTACGAGGCATAACTATCTCACTGGCTTACGATGCATAACTATCTCACTGGCTTACTATTCACAATCATCTTACTGGCTTACGAGGCATAACTTTCTCACTGGCTTGCGAGGGATAATTATCTCACTGGCTTGCGAGGGATAATTATCTCACTGGCTTGCGAGGCATAATTATCTCGCTGGCTTAGAGACATACCTGTCTGACTGGCTTACGAGGCAAACCTATCACACTGGCTTACGAGGCATAACTATATCACCGGCTTACGAGGCATAACTATATCACCGGCTTACGAGGTATAACTATTTCACTGGTTTACGAGGTATAACTATCTTACTGGCTTACGAGGCATAACTATCTCACTGGCTAACGACGCACAACTATCTCACTGGCTTACGAGGCATAACTATCTCACTGGCTTACGAGGTATAACTATCTCACTGGCTAACGACGCACAACTATCTCACTGGCTTACGAGGCATTACTATCTCACTAGTTTACAAGGCATATTTATATCACTAGCTTACGAGGCATAACTATCTCTCTGGCTTACGTGGCATAAATATGTCACCGGCTTTAAATGCATAACCATCTCAATGGCTTACTTTGCATAACTATCTCACTGGCTTAAGATGCATAACTATCTCACTGACCTACGAGGCATAACTTTCTAACTGGCTTACGAGGAATAACTATCTCACTGGCTTGCGAGGGATAATTATCTCACTGGCTTGCGAGGCATAATTATCTCGCTGGCTTAGAGACATACCTGTCTGACTGGCTTACGAGGCAAACCTATCACACTGGCTTACGAGGCATAACTATATCATTGGCTTGCGTGGCATAACTATCTAACGGGCTTACGTGGCATAAATATGTCACCGGCTTTAAATGCATAACCATCTCAATGGCTTACTTTGCATAACTATCTCACTGGCTTAAGATGCATAACTATCTCACTGACCTACGAGGCATAACTATCTCACTGGCTAAAAAATGCATAGCTTTCTTACTGACCCACGAGACATAACAATCTCACTCGCTAAAGATACATAGCTATCTCACTGGTTTACGAGGCATAACTATCTCACTGGCTTAAGATGTATAGCTATCTTACTTACCTACACGACATAACTATCTCACTTGCTTAAGATGCATAGCTATTAAACTGGTTTACGAGGCAAAACTATCTCACTGGTTTATGAGATATAACTATCTCTTTGGTTTAAGATGCATAGCTATCTCACTTGTTTACGAGGCATAGCTATCTCACTGGCTTAAGATGCATACCTATCTCACTGGTTTACGAGGGATAAATAACTCACAGACTTACGTGGCATAACTATATAACTATCTCACTGGCTTACGAGGCATAACTATCTCACTGGCTTACGAGGCATAACTATATCACCGGCTTACGAGGCATAACTGTCTCATTTGCTTACGAGGCATAACTATCTCACTGGCTTACGAGGCATAACTATATCACCGGCTTACGAGGCATAACTATATCACCGGCTTACGAGGCATAACTGTCTCATTTGCTTACGAGGCATAAATATCTCACTGGCTTACGACGCACAACTATATCACCGGCTTACGAGGCATAACTATATCACCGGCTTACGAGGCATAACTATCTCACTGGCTTACGAGGCATAACTATATCACCGGCTTACGAGGCATAACTATATCACCGGCTTACGAGGCATAACTGTCTCATTTGCTTACGAGGCATAACTATCTCACTGGCTTACGAGGCATAACTATATCACCGGCTTACGAGGCATAACTATATCACCGGCTTACGAGGCATAACTATCTCACTTGCTTACGAGGCATAACTATATCATCGGCTTACGAGGCACAACTATCTTACTGGCTAACGATATTTAATTGTGAAACTGTCTTACGAGGAATATTTAACTCACAGGCTCACGAGTGAAGCGTATCTCAAGGTTGACGAATCGTAACTCAATCACTCGCTTACGAGTCATAATTCGCTCACGGACTAACTAGTGGCTAGTCAATCACTTGCTTTTGATTAATAAATTACTCACTGGCTAATGAGTCGTAACTTCATCACAGGCTTACGAGTTTTAACTCCCTTTCAGTCTTATGAGTCGTAAATCAGTCACTGGTAAACAAGTCGTAACTCACTCACTAGCTTATAAGTAAATAGCACTCATAGGTTTAATGTATGTATGTTTTCTTTTCTTTTCATATTTATATGGTGATTAAATAATAATGGAAAAGTAAATCATTATGATAATAGGTCAAAATGCAACACAATTGAACGTTAATAGTGCTCTTAATATCAAAGTTTCGGTAAAAAGCTTGGCGCTAGTTCAACGCGCATCGTTTACAGCCTCATAATAATAGACTGATAACCTTTTGGGTAGTAAAGTAGTAAGACAAGGCAAGATGGCGACCATTAGCCACGGGGCCTATCTTACGGAGGTATCCGAGATAGCCGATGTATCACGATTGATTTATAGCATGCTAGCTTTTCCGTAGCACCAATACACGTGACGTTATTACGTTTCTACGATTGTTGTTTTCAATGAACGTGACGTCATTTGCAAAATATATATGAATGAAAACGACGTCATATGTTTGTACAATTCAATGACGTCACTAAAAAGTGAACTTTGTACTAAGAAGGGCGGAGTATTGAACAATATATTTCACGTCCTAAAGCTTGAACCAAATCAATCAGAATCGTGTTAGAATCGAAATAATATTTTTCTATGATGGTTCGTTGTCGAATAACCCACAGTAAGTTGTATAGATGCGTGTTATCAAATCCCTCGTAATTTGAACTCGTGATTTAATTCCTACGCATCTATACACCTTACTGTTGGTAATTCGACAACAAACCATGATAGAAAAATATTATTTCTTAAATGAAATAGTTTACTTTTATTGGCAAAGCAATACAAATTACAGGTTTGTGACACATTATTTACAATTAAAAATATTCGTGAGTAGTATATGCCTATCCGATAGAGTTGATAAACCGTTAAATGTATACATTGACGTAAATATTGAAAGTATCGAAAGCCGTATTTTTAAATAAAATGTGACAGGGATGGACTATTGACGGTTTTTGAAAGTGTGTAACCTTAATAACTAGCCTTTACTGTTCTGTGTGGTTTTATATGATTTATTATTTGCAGGCGCCAAATTTCTATTAAATAAGCGTCCTCGGAAAACTGGGCCTAATGCAATGACTTGCATGTACATCAAGTTTAATCCAATACTACTTTAAAGGGATCTTTTCACGCTTTGGTAAATTGACAAAATTGTAAAAAGTTGTTTTAGATTCGCAAATTTTCGTTTTAGTTATGATATTTGTGAGGAAACAGTAATACTGAGCATTTACCATGGTCTAATATAGCCATTATATGCATCTTTTGACGATTTTAAAACCTAAAAATTATAAAGCGTTGCAACGCGAAACGATTGAATAATTTGGAGAGTTCTGTTTTTGTCGTTAAATTTTGTGAAACTACGAAGATTGCTTATATAAGGTATAAAATACGTCAAGATTGGTACTTGGCGGAATAGCTCAGTAGGCTAAAGCGTTTTTACTTCAGGACTCTGGCAGGACTCCAGGGGTCACTGGTTCGAAATCTGGTCCGGGCAATGTTCTTTTCCTTTTTTTAATTTTATTCTTGATTTTTTACTGGAGCTTTTACGATCCAATGTTTACATTTATCGATATAAAGCATTTAATGAATAAGTTAAAAAATGCCAAAATCTGTGAAAAGGCCCCTTTAATAACTAGCCCGTACAGTCCAGTCTGTTCAGTCTGCACGGGCTCATCAGGAACATCTCTTTTATGGAATGTTTATTTAAAGGAGAGCTCTTTTATACAAAAATCCAGTCTAGATGAAAAATGTTGTCCTTCATTAGCCTATGCAGATTGCACAGGCTTATCTGGGATGACACTTTAAATAGATTGAGTCCAATTTTTAAAGAATAAGGCTCAAATGATAAATGAATAATCTTTTTTTAAACAAAAAATACTGACGTTCTTCTTGATATAATAGCAATGAAGAAAGTTTTTTTTAAGACTTATAAACATGTACACCTTTACTATTACTAACACTATTTTAATAAAGAATCTCACACAAACATTCAGAAACACTGATTGCAGTCAGACCTCATTATCCAGGATCCCCTTTGTGAAGACCTCTCCAGTGTCCTTGTCGATACAGATGGACTCTTGGGACAGGCTGTTAACTTATTATATGCGGCCTGCTTCGTGTTGAAACCGTACTCCATGTTGTTGGAGGAGCCGTCGTATTGGGCTCTCAGTCTGTAAACCTTCGTGTCTGAAAATGGTCATATAGCCAATAATTTCAAAACAGTCTCTTTCAAACCAAAACGATCTTGCACCGGCAAAATCAGAAAAATAAGTGGCAAGTAGAGTGAAGTTCAAATGTTGGTTGTCTGGCCTGGGAACTAATGGCTCATATGTTTAAACGGTAGAAATAACTTATATATTTTTTTTAGAATTTAGGCCACTCCAAAATGATTTGTTGGTCGTCGGATTTGCCGCACATATTTTTTTTCAAATTGGAAAAAAAGTATTTTTTACCGCTCGCATTCATTTTTGTTTCCATCTGTTACAACTGTGCATGTGTTTTTTTTTATTTGTTAAAAAAAGAAAAAAAGCAATCTCGCAGAAACGATTTTGACGCCGAGTATGAATGCCAAATATAGTGATTCGTAACCTTTTTAATCGATAACTGTAGTCGCTCGAAAATTCGATCGAGACGACCAGAAAAATGGCTTCCTGCGTGACCGTTAAGAACAAATTGCGGTGAAAAGTTGCTTCAGCCAACCCTTATATATTTAAACACATCTGCTTCGTACTGTGACTTATTTGAATGTGTTTGTTCACGTTCGAACATGCAATTATCAGCAGATACCGTTGAAGCATGTTCAATTTAACAACATCAGGAAACATGACGTAAGTTTTTGTATGCATTTTCTTCATTAAATGGGCATATGGACGGTATTTCCCTATATGTAGGCAATTTTTTCCTATAACACAATTTTAAGTGAACAAAAAATTATCATAAATCAATAAAGTCGGGTTGTAAAAGAGTCACAGGGACAATATTTTAGAAGTATTAAAATACATGTAGGTGGTTGATGGAAAATGTTTTACAGCTAGGTCGGTTTATCTTAGAAACATCAAAAAAGTTCTTTGTAATTAGAGCTGCAATGGTACTGAGAAAATGCAAGATAAAACCGTCTGCTGACAAGTTTAACAGAGGTCGTCAATGTACACTACCCATAATTCAACAAAAAGGTCAAAAGTCACTTCCTTTAAATATGGCGTCTATCCAAACATTTGATGGTAGTGACCAACAAAAATCATTTCGAAATGCGTTGATTTGAGTACGATACCAAACCTACCGAATTCAATTGGATTCTTTAACCTTTGCTGTATTCTGACTATTTGATACGGAAAGGTGTAGGTTTTATCTTTACCTGTAATTACCACGCGCGCAATTGGCTGCTTATTACTTTAGTCATCCAATCAATAAGCCAGTTACGGTCTACTTTCGGAAAATGTGTCAAAATGGCTGAACAAGTTGTGGCGGACAAATTGAAATTATCAGATGCGCTTAAGAAGCTAAAATAAAAAAGTGGCAGAATTTTGGGGTTCGGGATAGTAGCCCTCCCGATAAAGCAAAGTGTAAACTGTGCTTCACGGATGCAAACATAACGTTCATTTAGCAAGACTAAGAGGTAGCACAAGTGCAACTACTCAAGTCACCAGCCAGAAAAGAAGTTCTGTTTTTGTTTGGAATTTGTTATGTTTACAGGGGTGTCAATTTTCCGGATTATTCCGGAAATCCGAATTTAAGCCGTCCAGGGTTGATTTTGAGGTGAATGTTAATCCGATGAGTTTGTTTAAGGCGGGTGGAGGTAGGGAAAAATTCTTTTAGTGCGGGATCATTTCAGAACGAATATTGTTATAGCATCTTCGGCATTCCGGACATTTGCGCTTGGTACCGATTTTATTTATTGATTTCTGATTGGTAAGCGGCTGGCACTGACATAAGCAGGCACTGGCAAAGTAAAGCACTGCAATATCATATTTTAAAACAATATGTTAATCAAATTATATATTGACTGCGTATTTGCTAGGTTACTGGTTACTGGTTTTCATTTTCTGCAGTCAAACGATATGCATATTTTATTTCATTTGCAAATGATGTATCGCAACATGTTTTCGGACAGTCGTTTTCGGATACGCTGGTTTGTTAATTTCATTTCGAAGTTCTTAATATCATTTGTTTAGAATGACAAATACACCTGCCGTGTTACGGATGGTTTGGTTTATAATATTTTGCATTGTACTCACCAGAAATTGCACCTAGAAAGACTATAAAAAAAGAAAAATAAGCTAGGGCTCGGGGGTTTGGGCCCTCTCTTCCCTTCATTCTACGGCCTAATTTTCCGGATTTCAAATTTGGGCCAATTGACACCCCTGTGTTTATTAGAGAATGTGCTTCGTCCTACAGGTAACAGGTGATGCTGTCACGTCACAATGGTAGACATGCTTGTAGCGGTTTTGGATATTATTATAATAGTGATAGTACTATCACTCCACTGATTCCAGATGTTCTTATTATTATTTATTCAGTCTTGGCCAAACATGGCCGGACCGACGGACATGTCCTGTAAAATTGTGTAAGGTCCGGCCTGTCTGTCAAATTTACAGGACCGAGTGTCCGGTAAAAAAAACAAAACGAATTCATCGGTTTGTATAAGTTTGTTTATGGCTCTGAAAGTTTTCTGAGGTGAAAAAACAGCAATAGCGTCTTTATACACGTGCTTTTCCATACCAACGCTCTTTCTGCTGACAGAATTTTCCGAGGGCACCTGATTGGTCCATTTATGTGCATCTTACGAATGTGGGTCAGGACGGTCCAAATCCATGACAGCCTAGTCGCTTAGCAAGATAATCATAAATCTGATTATTACAATTTAAATGATACAGATATCAATTTGTGTGGTTTTAAAAGCAATAGTAATGCATAATAATGATCATTGTCATTCAAACAGTTATTATCTAGGCTATAAATGTCCATGCGTGAAACAGGTCGGTTGTCATTTTTCGAGGCCGTTGTCGGTTTAGGCTGTATTGACCAGACTCATACCTGACATGCGCACTAAGCGTAGCTTAGTTAAATAAGTTAGTATCAGCTACTTTTGTTTTGGAAATTGTTCTTAAGATATAATAAAGAAACGATTATATTTACTGTTAACATGCGTTAAAAAAAAATTGTTTTAACTAAACCAGGCTAGTACCATGTATGGCGTGTATTATTATTTAACGTCAGATACAAATGTGTGACCTTTAAATTAATAGCTATTTAATCATTTTATATCATAAACACCTTGATCCCAGCAATGAAACCAAGTTATTTTACTATTATATTCTGTAGCCAGTAGGTCCTATAAAAAAAGAGGAGGTCCTGTATTTTTTCCCATTTTACAGGACCTACTGTCCAGTAAATATTTGCCTTGTTTGGATTTGACTGTTTATTTAATTTTATATTATTGTGTATTCAACACAATCTTCTAGACAAAAGTTTTTTATATTAAAATTGAGTCCTAATTTGCTATTCTTTTCTATGTGTTTTATTGACATAGTTTGAAAGACAATTGGCAGTTTCTTGCAAAATATTTCTTACAAATGTTAATTTAACACACTTTCAACAGTTTTAAAACTCTGTTTAACCAACCAAACTGTGTCAAACAAATACCGGTACACAATTTGACAAATGCCCATGATATCTAGGTATGCGACACTTTTGAACAGAAATGTTTATTTTGACACAGAAGATTGAATTTATGATAAAACTAGGTTTGAAGATGAATCAAATCGAAAAAATCGGTATCGGAGTGTCTGAAATCGAAATCGAATCGAGCTGTTGGTGAATCGCTGCAGCTCTATTTGTATTTGTATACATTTATTTCAGAAAAATACAATACCGTACTATGCCCCTTTTAAAATAAGGTATCAACAATGCAGGGCTTTTTTTCCTTCTTTGGAAACCGCCAAAAACAGCCCTTTCCCCTCGGATTTTTTTTCCCCTCAGCAGGTAAATTTTCCCCCAGACTTCATTTTTTCCCCTAAAAAAAAAACATTTTTTTTTAAACTTTAAATACATACATGTAAGTTAACCTAATCAAGTGTAGAAAATATAACATTTTGCATAATTAAATTATCTGTTGCCTTGAATTTGTTTTAAAAACAGCAATATATGTTAAATTGATTATTTAAGACTTTCCTTATTTCCCCCAAAATTTGGCGTTGCGCATGATTTTTTTCCCCATAATCCGGCTTTTCGTGCGATTTTTTTCCCCTCAAAAAAGGTCAGGCCCTTTCCCCAAAATCAGATAAAAAACCCTGCAATGGATTATATGCATGGCCTTTGTCCGACTGTCTGTCATTATCATTTTGATGATTGTCCCTCTTCAAGTGCTATTGCAACATGGTAAACCTTTTCACAGCTTGCAACATGGTATACCTTTCACAGCTTTCACTATTGAAAACTTCGAACAAATATAAGCAGCAGTAGGTAGACATGTGTTCCTCACTTCAATGACATAGTTATATTTTGTGGCTGCAAATTCATAAAACAGCGCAGAATCTTCATGGAAGGGTTATTTTATATACATTATTTTACTATTTGCATTAGAAGATGTATTATTAAAACTTACAAGTAATGCTATTCCTGATATAAAAACACAAGCTTTAGACTTGTGTTCTACATTTTAAAGTTTAAGTGCTGAAACCTAATTATGTCCCCCACTATAGTAGTGGGGGACATATTGTTTTTGCCCTGTCTGTTGGTCTGTCTGTTGGTCTGTTGGTCTGTCTGTTTGCGCCAACTTTAACATTTTGCAATAACTTTTGCTATATTGAAGATAGAAACTTCATATTTGGCATGCATGTGTATCTCATAAAGCTGCACATATTGAGTGGTGAAAGGTCAAGGTCAAGGTCATCCTTCAAGGTCAGAGGTCAAATATATATATGGCCAAAATCGCTCATTTTATGAATACTTTTGCAATATTGAAGATAGCAACTTGATATTTGGCATGCATGTGTATCTCATGGAGCTGCACATTTTGAGTGGTGAAAGGTCATGGTCATCCTTCAAGGTCAGAGGTCAAATATATGTGGCCCAAATCACTTATTTTATAAATACTTTTGCAATATTGAAGATAGCAACTTGATATTTGGCATGCATGTGCATCTCATGGAGCTGCACATTTTGAGTGGTGAAAGGTCAATGTCAAAGTTATCCTTCACAAGGTCAAGGTCATCCTTCAAAGTCAAACGTCATATAGGGGGACATTGTGTTTCACAAACGCATCTTGTTTTAGTGCAGTTTTATTTGAAAAGTATGTAACTCATAGATATATTATTGCTTGTTTGTACAAAGATTCTTTTGTTTGTGTAAGAATTGATTTGAATGAAAACTGTTTAAGCCTGTATCTCTTGTTAATGCAATATTTTTCTATCAAAATGTTATTTTCTTATTCTTCGTTCTTTGCTCGCTTGAAAATTTTCCTGTTTTCAAAAATATAAATATTTTTTTTGCTCGCCTCTTCAACTTTTTTCAAAAAAATCTGTAGACCAACAAATCAATTTGGAGTGGTCTTAATGAGGTTCCTAGATCTCTGTAAAGAAGGATGGCAGGTTTTTAATCAATGTATTTTAAAGTACCACAATCGGATGCCACATTCCAACGCTATGTCACCCTCTGCTTTGTTGTTCCATAGAAGGTTTTTTAAAGTTATTATGCAATGTAATTCAAATTAAACACATCACCGAAACACGACCTATTGGGCATTATTTAAACACCAAGTACAGGACCACTAAATCATGTTCATTATCCTGCAGACTGCACAGGCTAATCAGGGACAATAATCTCCGCCTAAACTTAATTTTTGCGAAGAAAATACTTTCTTTGATCAAAACATATCATAAAAGCTGAAAGTTCCGTTCCTGATTTGCCAGTACGGAATGCACAGGCTAATCTTGGAAAACACTTAATGCACATGTATTAAACTCAATTTTCTCAGAGCTTGACTCATATAAAGAGGCTTTGGAGCTGTAATGGGGTCTCACCTTCAGACTCTCATGAAGTGAGAACTGGTTCATGGAATTGACCCAAATGAACCTGTCCACTTGTCCAGCGACTGTGAAGTAGAATACATGATGAAAGAACTGGTACAATCAAATATATTTTGTATTTAAGAAAAATTGGCATAACCATTATACTTTCAAGAAATATCTTATTAAAGAGTTGTATATGAATACAAAAGTGAAAAGTGGGAATGTACACTGGTTTAAACCGGTGTCTATATTTATGAGAAACACAATTGATATGCAATATTAAAATCTATTTAATGTAAAATAGAGTTCAATGTACATATGTTAATGCTTGATGATCCATTTGTATCGGCCTTAATGCGTTTTATATGTGAACAATGTTAAAAAAAATCTTTTCTTTAAAAAGAAAATGAAAATCAAATACTGAACAAGTAAATCTACATTATTGATATCTAGCTTTGAAAGCAGACATTACGACATGTTACTAGGCATATCAGGAAGAAGAGTTGAAACATGTTCTCCTTTCCTGTATATTATACTAACTAAAAATGTGTCAAAGACACTGGTGCCCTCACTACAGGTGCTTGTACATTATATCACACATTATAATCTACAGGGTACAAAAATACAAAGGGCCATAATTCTGCCAAAACTTATGGCAGCCATTATTCCTTTCTTAACAAGCATCTTCATATTACAGCAATTCAGCTGTGAAAGTTAGAATGCATTCCCCCAAGCATTTAATGATAAGTACCGGTACTGGTTGAAAACAAAAAATGTTGAGACAATAGATTCTAGAGTGGGAAAACAGGAAAAGGATTATTAGGTATTCTTTCAAAAGATGTCCCAGCCAGTTTCCTTCTCCAAAGAACATCTCCATAACTAGGTCATTCAACTATTTAAGTGTGATTGGTATCCACATTGTTTTTAAATTAGAGTTGAAAACACAACATTTTGGGTTTTGTTGATGGTCACCGTACTAGACTTTCTATAAGTTTGAGGAATTTTTCATTTATGTATAAGTTTATTATCAAATGTCACGAAGTCAAGTAATCATAAATCCCTTTAAAGGGACATACTGATGGAATACAGTATAATATTTTAAAAACAGCAATCTTATCTATTAATTTATTAAATGTTGGCTCCACACACAGGTGTTGTTTTCAAAATGCTCTGATGGTAACATATGTATTATATATATATATAGTAAAAGTTGTCCAGGTGACACCCTTGGTCTGCGAGAAAATAACAGTGTTGTTTTTTTGTTTAAATTTTGGGCCTGTAGTTAGAAGGATCCATTCATTATTGAAAAAAGTACACTATTTTTCCAAAATTGGACCTAAAAAAATCCACTTTAAGGTTTCCACTCCATTTTTTCCTTTAAAATTATTTCCAAAATTTACTTTATCTATGATCATATACAGTCGAAACTGACCTAACGGCCACCTGCATTTACCGGTCACCTACAGACAACGGTCAGTCTGGAATCCCCCCGATGAAGAACACTATATTACACTTGAATATAACAGCTACCTGTCCATAAAGGCTAACGGCCACTATATTCCACTGCAAAATTCATGTTTGACCTGAAATCAACGGTCACGCGTCAGTCTTCCCGAGTCACAAAATTTAAAATCACAGCACATCATTTGTCCGTCTATTTTGCGGTTAAAGCGTCTCATAGCGGTAATTTTCTTTTATATTACAGAAGCAGCCCGCTGCGAGTAAACAAATAATAAGGTTTTGAGACGGTTTGTTTTTCGGGGATAACTGTGGGGGTATCTTCAAAAGAAAATTTGTTAGAGTTTGTGACACGTTTAAATAAATTATCGCTAATTAAATGACCGCTAATTAGTACATTGTACTTACAACATTGAGTATCGATTTGAAAATAACATTTTCGGATCATTCTTTAAAAGAGCTTTCTTGCGTACACAACACTTTTAAAAGCAATTGGAATAATAAATTACGGAATAACAATGAGTGGTTAACGTAAGTTCCTCACATTAGAGAGGCGAGTCAAGTGTTTGAAACTGTTTGAATCAGGAAAGAGTTCGCGTGTAATAGCAAGTAAGCTCTGTGTTGGACGTACGCGAGTGCAGAGTTTGCTTAAGCGTAAGCGAGAAATTATGCTTTTTGTGTGTTGTTTGCGTACGAATAAATTTTAACAAACTTTTTGCGTCTTTTTCTTTGAATTAGAACGGTACAATTACACTGTACGATCTCGGTCTATGATGTAGCGAATCCGCGTTTTAGACTTGTGCGGACGTGACGTTAATGGCATGTGACAAGCTTTATTTACTGAATGAACGAGATGCATGAGTAAACAATTATACCAGCGTTGATAAAGTCATTGCTTTAGTTTAACAATATGCCATTAAATCAATCTATAAGATATTATTCTTTATTATTCAATGTACACACGTAAGTTGATTCTTTTATTATGCTCAGTTTACGGCAATGAGCCTTTGTTTTACACTGTGTGCAAACGACTGGGTGGGGTAACGACGTAGAAATACTACCAACTGACTAACCATCTTAAAATTGTGATCTGAATTCAACGGTCTCCTGTGGACAACAGTCACTTTGGTCATTTTCCTTGACTGACCGCTGTTCTCAGGTTTGACTGTACTCTATGTTGAACTTGAGAATAAGTTAATGTTATATTGAAATCAAATAAGGCCTTCTTAATTAATGGCCTCTCTGGTCCTATATCCTGTATATAATATGTAAAAATCTATTTTCAAGAAGGACTGGTTTCAGATGAAAACAAAAACTGGTCATGCTCGAATGATGGACATGCCATTTTAAACCTGACAAGTAAGAAAGCAAATCGCTTTCAACGAACAATGATAAACGATAAATACTATCATATGATCTTTTTGTAATAATTATGACAATTATATAAATCTGTGATGAAACACATGTAACATTGTTAACACTTGTTTTATTAAACAGCTCTATTTATTTGTTTGATTTTGAATTTCTTATTTCGTTTTAAAATAATTGGTAAGATTTCACAGGTAAATATACATGAGGGAAGGGGTTGGTTCCGTTTGACTGGCGCTCTATTTTTACGACTTGCATAACAGGTTTTCCTACATGTGTATTCTGTTTCCATTCAGCCACTTTAGCAATATATCTTTAACATATATTGGTTTTAGTGGTTTATAATGGATTGACTGAAATCTTCATATATATTTCAGTTTTTAAAATAACTTTTACTAATTTCAAACAAATGCCACAAACACTAGCTATTGTTCTTCATTTATATATCGAATCTATACTCTTGTGTTTATGAAGTCCTGATGTTCATGGTGGTTTGCAGGAGTGGTTTCAACGATGCAGAAGCAAATAGTCTTATTGAGAAGCTTAAGAACAGGATCAGAGAAGAAAATATGAGTAAGAATAAAATATGAGCACGGTCTTATGTGGTATGTGGCCAGCCTAGCTCCAGACCTTCCTGCAGCCAGACGGTGCATTCTTGTTTGGTCAGGAGCCACCTGGCCTTTTAATGAGATTCCAAAATTTTGTGAGACTTTTTAGCGGACAGGGTAGCTCCTTACCAGACTGTGAGAGCTTGTAGGTTGTAAACGCAGTCTGTTTCGGTAATTTATTCAAATTTGTTGACTTAATTTTATAGAAATGTTCAGCATTCAACATTTTATTAAACCAATATTATGCTTTAACATAAACCATAGTTATGGTGTAATACTGATAATCCACAAAACCATATATTTTCAGGATATGCACTTGGTATGATCAGCTGTTATGATCCGGCTACTCCCAATAATTATACTCGTATCACCATAGAAGAGGGACTGAACTTCATAAAACTATTGCGATATAACTTCAATTTTGGGACTGTCTATGTCAAAGCTGGACTGGATTATGAGGTCTGAAAATATAGAACATATTTATATTTTTTTTTTTAGAACATATTTTGTGTTTTTTGTACAGGAATAAAATAATAATTGTTCCCTACCGGTTTCACCGGAGGGGACTTATGGTTTGCGCTCTGTGTGTCCGTCTGTCCGTCGGTCTGTCACACTTTTCTGGATCCAGCGATAACTTTAAAAGTTTGTAATATTTTTTCATGAAACTTGAAACATGGATAGATGGCAATATGGACATTATACACGTCATTTCAATTTATTCCTGCGTCAAAAATTCTGGTTGCTATGGCAACAAATAGACTAGAAATACTGCTGAAAATAGTGGTTTTCTGGATCATGTGATTTCTTTAATAGTTCTTAATATTTTTTAATAAAACTTGCAACATGGATAGATGGCAATATGGACATTATGCACGTGATTTCATTTTGTTCCTAGGTAAAAAAAATTGTGGTTGCTATGGCAACCACACAAAATAATTCTGATAATGGTGGAATTTCTGACAATAGTGGAGCCAGTAGGGGACCATATTGCTTGAAAATAGCCTTGTATGTTGTATTTTTGTGGGGAAAATCTAAACCACTTACCTTTGGGAGTGATTCAGATGTGCATGCTTTGCAAATCAGTATGCACTTAAATATCTTTATTTAAAAATAAGCCAAATATAGGCTGTAACACATTGAAAACATCAAATGATCATTCAATCAAGTCTTTTTCTTGGAAAACTGTGCTTAATGCATGTGCGTAAAGTGTCATCCCAGATAAGCCTGTGCGGTTATTACTAATCAGGGACTTAATAAGTTGGTTTTTAATTTTGAAGAGACTTCTTTTAAACTTTAAAATCTATGATGCAGAGAGTGTCAATGGACTGAACAGGCTAATCTTGGACAACACTTTACGCAAAGGCATTAAGACCAGTATTCCGAGAACGAGGCTCAATTAAACAAAATTCAAAATTAATTGCGTTCTAAAAAATCTGGGCATAACGCCTGTGCGTAAAGTGTCATCCCAGATTAGCCTGTGCAGTTCGCACAGGCTAATCAGGAACAACACTTTCTGCTTTTATGACATTTTTTGTTTAAAGTCTCTTCTTTGCAAAAATCCAATTAAGGCGGAAATTGTCGTCCCTGATTAGCCTGTGTGGACTGCACAGGCTAGTCTGGGATGAAACTTTACGCACATGCATTATGCCCAGTTTTCTCAGAACACAACTCAAATGAAATCACGGTACTGCATGTGTATAATGGTTTGAACAAAGCGGAAGTACAGCTTGGTGTTATTATGCAGGGCGTTATTTCATCAATGCTTGTGTGTGATAAAATGGAATGCCTGTAGAGGTGATACAAATTGTAAAAACAAATACCATCAGACCCTTGCAGTTATGATTAAAGGGCTCTTAACCCTTATCACTTCAGAAGTAAAGTGTTTTTTTTATAGCTATATGCAACTAGCATACAATCAAGAACTACTTGCAGGCTGTTCAGGTACTCTTTTCATGCATATTGTGTACTGTATGAAGGGTTTGATACTCTGTTTGAGCCCAGCAGGGCTTAATGCATGTGTGTAAAGTGTCATCCCATATAAGACTTTGCAGTCAATGCAGGATTATCCACAATTACACTTTCCGACTAAACTAGATTTTTTTTTAAAAGATGCTTTCTTTAAACAAAAAATTCCATAAAAGCTTAAAATGTGGTCCCTGTTTAGCCTTTGAAAAGACTGCTTAGGCTAACCTGGGATGACACTTTACCCATATGCATTAACCCCAGTTTTCTCAGATTGAGGCTTGTTTATGTTGCAGATTTACATTCTCTGTTTATGTTGCAGATTTACATTCTCTGTTAATGTTGCAGATTTACATTCTCTGTTTATGTTGCAGATTTACATTCTCTGTTAATGTTGCAGATTCACACTCTCTGTTTATGTTGCAGATTTACACTCTCTGTGTATGTTGCAGATTTACACTCTCTGTTTATGTTGCAGATTTACATTCTCTGTTTGTGTTGCAGATTCTTGTGAGCAACAAGAACCAACAGAATGAGAAGACCATTTCTCTAGCATGTATCAGCGTTAATGGAAAGGTAACAGGCTCGCTGTTTTTGTCCAAGACGGAAAACAGTAGTGAAAATTGAGCTGTGCTCTGGAAAAAAGGGGTTTAATGCATGTGTGTAAAGTGTTGTCCCAGTTTGGCCTGTGCAGTCCGGACTAGGGTTATCAGAGACAACCCTCTACACTGTTATGTTTTTTTTGTTGTAAGAAAGTCTTTTCTGTATGAAAATTGATCTTAGTGTCATCACTGCGGTTTGCTAAGGTTAATCTGCGACAACACTTTCCACACATGCATTAAGCCCAGTTTTCCAACAACAAGACTCAATTCTATGATAAAACAACAAATAATGGATCTAATCAATCAAACAAACAAAAAAGTATCAAATCAAGATAAAGATTCAGTCACTTTAACTATACAAAAGTAAGCTTTTTTTGTCCCCTACCGGTTTCACCGGAGGGGACTTATGGTTTGCGCTCTGTCTGTGATTCTGTGTGTGTGTCACATTTTTTCTGGATCCTGCAATAACTTTGAAAGTTCTTCATATTTTTTCATGAAACTTGAAACATGGATAGATGGTAATATGGACAGTATGCACGTTATTTCATTTTCTTCCTAAGTCAAAAATTGTGGTTGCTATGACAACATATATAAAAAAAATCTGACAATGGTGGAGCTGGTAGGGGAATATATTTCTCGGCAATAGTTTAGTTTACCATGCATTTAAATATTTATACAATTTTGTGTCTATCTTTCCAGTTTATATGATTTGTTAAAAACATGGGTGTTTGGTTTGTTCCGAGATTCGGATGGGGATATTTACTACTCAAAGTAAGGGCAACTGGGCATAATTTCAGCTATGTTGGGAAAAATGTCATCATAAAATGTTATCAGGTTTGTTCCAATAATATGTTCAGTTTGACATGATCATGAATTAAATTTCACAGTTTAAATATGAAGGAATCTGTGGATTCTACATGTTATGTCTTTGCTCCTATATTGTTTTAGGTCGTTGTGGAATCCAAAATGGTCATTAATGATATCAATGACAACACCCAGTGTGGATTGGAGACTCCTACTCTGCAAGCATTAACGAGGTTGGTGTGGCTTTTTAGTCAGTTCATATGGAAATTTAAGATAATTATGTACCAATAGAATGTATGGCTATTGGTTTATTCTAGAAATAAGTCTACATATGTGCCTGCTAATAGTGACTGGTCACATATGATAATTATTTATTTGATGTTTGAACACATGCACAGACCAATGGGGACATACCTCTTCACCATTCCTGAATAGCAGGACACAAAAAGTGCTTTAGCATTTATTAATAGTGTGTTATGATGTTGCTGCAGTTGCTAATGATTATAGTGTTGGTGGTGGTGATTATGATGACGATGGCAATGTACTGTTTAATACTGATATATGTTTGCAGTTTCTCCCTGGTCCATTGCTGATGGCGGTGATAAATGATCCACTAATCATTGTGGAGGACAGGGATGGTGTAGACAACAGCATTGTCACCCTGAACTGCACCGCAATTGAGATCTCCCCCAGTAATATTGTAGAGGTAAGTTAACTGTTATTGTGCTTTACCTACAGGCAAACCGTCCGTTCAGTTTAAGGTCAATGTTATGTTACTATGGCTACATGCAGAAGTTCAGTACAGTGCAAGGTCAATGTTATATTACTATGGCAACATGCAGGAAGTCAGTACAGTGCAAGGTCAATGTTATATTACTATGGCTACATACAGAAAGTCAATACAGTACAAGGTCAATGTAATATTGCTATGGCTACAGGAAAGAAGTCTGAACGGTGCAAGGTCAATGTTATATTACTATGGCTACATAAAGGACGTCAGTACAGTACAAGGACAGTGTTATATTGTTATGGCTTTATACAGGATGTCAGTACAGTACAGGGTCAATGTTATATTACTATGGCAACATGCAGGAAGTCCGTTCAGTACTAGGTCAATGTTATATTACTATGGCTCATTAGGTCATTGTCGACCTGAAATGGCCCACAAGTCACCCTGGGGTAACTAGAAGCCGATTCATGTCACTTCGGGTGACTTCAAGCCGACGCTAGTGATCCCCGGGTGGCTAAAATCGGCTTCATGACACCCCAGGGTGACATGAATCGGCTTCTAATCATCCCAGGGTGACATGAATCGGCTTCTTATCACCCCAGGGTGACATGAATCAGCTTCTAGTCATCCCCGGGTGACTTCAAGCCATTTCAGGTCGACAATGACCCAATGAGCGTAGTACAAGGTAAATGATACATTACTTTGGCTACAGACAGGTAGTCAGTACAGTACAAGGTGCATGTTATATTGCTTTGGCTACTCTGTATTTAAGACAATTGTCCACAAGCTGGTTGTTGTTTGTAAATTTGTATTTGCTGGTTTATGAATACAATTATTGGGTTATTACCTATGCTCCATTCATTGTTTTAATAGCTGACAGTTCTTGAGCCTCGCTTCTGTTGATCCTGTTAACCAGTGACTAACAGATTTTGGAAATCATTTGACATCACTATCCATCCATGTGTAAAAAGTTTGAACATTTGAAGCTATTATCATGGAAAATTCAGTTTCCAATGTATTACGCCAAAATCATATTTCCTTTTTAGCTCACCTGATTACTCAGGTGAGCTTTTGTGACCAGTCTTTGTCCGTTGTCTGTCCGTCCGTCATCCACATTTGTTTGTAAACACTCTAGGGGCCACATTTCTTGTCGGATCTTCATGAAACTTTGTCAGAAGATTTGTCCCAATGATCTCTTGATAGAGTACAAAACTGGGTCATGCTGGGTTAAAAACTAGGTCACTAGGTCAAAAAAAAGAAAAACCTTGAAAACACTGTAGAAATCACATTTCATGCCAAATCTTTATGTAACTTTGCCTTAATGATATGTTGGTTGAGTTCAAAAGTGGTTCT
This sequence comes from Dreissena polymorpha, assembly GCF_020536995.1. Taxonomy (NCBI): domain Eukaryota; kingdom Metazoa; phylum Mollusca; class Bivalvia; order Myida; family Dreissenidae; genus Dreissena; species Dreissena polymorpha. The sequence continues at coordinate 95,801,364 of NC_068360.1, read as the reverse complement.
GGTCCCTTGAAAAACATGGCCGCCAGTGGGCGGGGCAGTTTTCCCTATTTGGCTTTAGAGAAACCTTGTAAACACTCTTGAAGTCACAATTTTTGCCCAATCATCATGAAAGTTGGTCAAAACATAGGTTTTATTGATATCTCGGACGAGTTACAAAATGGTCCAGATCAGTGAAAAAACATGGCCGCCAGTGGGCGGGGCATTTTACTATAAATGAATATAGTGAAAACATGTGGACACTCTAGAAGTCACATGTTTTGCCCAATTCTCATGAAATAATGGTCAAAATGATTGCCTTAATGATATGTAACTTTGACAAAGTATTTGCCATAATGATATGTTGGCTGAGTTCAAAAGTGGTTCCGGTCAGTTGAAAAACATGGCTGCCAGTGGGCGGGGCAGTTTTCCTTATTTGGCTATAGAGAAACCTTGTAAACACTCTAGAAGTCACAATTTTTGCCCAATCATCATGAAAGCTGGTCAAAATATTGGTTTTGATTTATATCTCGGACAAGTTCAAAAATGGTCCAGATCAGTGAAAAAACATGGCCGCCAGTGGGCGGGGCATTTTTCTCTATATGTATACAGTGAAAACATGTGAACACTCTAAAAGTCACATTTTTGGCCCAATTTTCATGAAATTTGGTCAGAACATTTGTTTCCTTGATACAAGAGTTGAGTTTAAAATATTGAAACTTAGTAAAAAGATTGGTTTTATATATATCTCAGATGAGTTTGCAAATGGTCCCGATCGGTAAAAAAACATGGCCGCCAGGGGGTGGGGCAGTTTTCCTTATGTGACTAGAGAGAAACCTTTTTTTGCCTAATCATCATGAAACGTAGTCAATACATTGGTTTTATTGATTTCTCTGACAAGTTTGAAAATTGCTCAGATCGGTAAAACACACTTTTCAGCTCACCTGATTTGTCAGGTGAGGTTTTAGGATTGGTCTTTGTCCGCCGTCCGTCCATATTTGGGTTGTAAACACTTTTTCTAATCACATTTCTTAAGCATTCTTTATCAAAGTTGCTGGAAGATCTCGGTCAAGATTGATAATGAGCGAAATCACATAATTGATGCCATAATTATTGCCCTTAGATTGTCCAAATGTTCATTATATTATACAAAATCCTTGTAAACACACTAGAGGTCACAATTTTGTTTAAGATTTTATGAATCTTGGTCATTATATTTATTTTTGTAAGCAATTAACTTTGATGTTTGGTAAGGGGGGTCAACTCAAAATATAGGTAACCAGGTCAAATCTTACAAAAACAAAAACACTCCATACGCTAGAGTTTTGGTTCAATAATGATGAAACTTGACAAGGATGTTTGTCTTAACAATATCTATGTCAAGTTTGACATTTGGTAAAGATTGAATGAACAGACTCCTCTCAGGTGAGCGAACTAGGGTCATCTTGTCCCTCTTGTTTCTTTTATTCCACAGCCTTGCATCAACGGCAAGTACTTCAACTTCCAAGCACACCCCTATGGACAGAGTGACTATCGCCACTGGTATTTTAACATCACCGCAACCAGGCTGACCTATACAGGGATCACCTCGTTCAAAATCATCCTGAATGCAGTTGTTAGGAACCAGTGCACATTTCTTAGCCCAGCCCTCCCCCTCCAGATCATTGATCAATATGATTAATATTAAACTCTGCTCTATTCTCAACATACAAAATTAATCTAAGAGATGTCTTGTAAAATATTGACCAATGAGAAGTATAGTGAAATATTTACCACTGGGAGTCATGAAATATAATATTGACCAATGAGAAGTCTTGTAAAATTTTGTCAAATAAGATTCTTATATGATATTGATAAATTAGAAGTCTTGTTATATTTTGGGTTTCATTTCAACTAAATTTTGATTTGAGAATAAGATTTATCATAGTTTAGAGCCAAGAGTGTTCTAAACTTAAATTAGTGTCTGGCGAGTTGTGCATGAAAGTAAAATGTATCTCATATAGAATCATTAAACATATACATGGTTTCATGCTTAATTAAGCTTTATATTGCCGTACATATAAAAGAGCATTAGAAAACAGAAAATCATTATTCACAAAAGATTTTTATTCTTACACTGCCCAGGAAAACACTTCTTTGTTAATTTTTCAACTTTCTGATGGATTTTGATTAATTGCTTAAATTTTTAGATTTTGTCAGTATATCTTGAGAACAATCTCTAAAGAATGAAGGCTTTTGCTTATTTTTGCCATAAATAAATTAAACTCAATATGATATGATCGATATTTAAATTATGACAAATATCTTTCTTCTATCCCTACAGAATGTTCCCATGAATCCAGATGAGGTCACCCGTACCTCAGAGACGCGTAACGTTCTCGTGACGGTCCAAGACATCCAGAATATGCCACCAATCTTTGATCAAAACACCCTCTCCTTCACCATGTCTGAAGAACGGTAACCGGTAAGCACTACCTTGGAAACCATATTTGAGCCACACTCTGAGAAAATAGGGCTAAAAGTTTTGTCTTGGATTAGCCTGTGGCACAGACCAATCAGGGACGACACTTTCCCAGGGGTTTTTTTTAGTAAGAAAGTGACGCCGATATTCGGCGTCTTCCCCTACCAGAATTTTTCCCCTCAAAATACAATTTCCCCACCAAAAATATCATTTTTCACCAAATTATAATATTTATTTCAAAGAAATGTTTATTTTTCCTTTGAGCATTCGACAATTATCCAATTTGCACCATGTACAACGATCTCGCTCTCTCTCTCCAGACGAACACAAAAAATCTGGGAATCCCAGTTATTCTAAATATAGCTCTTAAATTACGTCATGTAAACTGGGCAACTTATCGTAATAATCATGTGACTATTTTACTGGATACCGGTCTTGCGCGAGAAGGGTGTTTCGTCTATTAATTACCGGAAACCAGTCGAATTTTCATCCGGGCTATGTGCAAGCCAAGATATAAACATGAAAACAGAAAAAATGTATCACAATTGGCGTTCCTACACAAACAAAATAAAACATTCGGACTTGGAAAATACTGAACGCATTGAGGCATTTTTTTTAAAAAGGATCATCGAAAACCGTTTTAACCCAGCAGGATTCTGAGGTAATCAACATCGAACATTGTGAAAGTGAAAGTAGACAATCGGCAGCTGCCGCTCCTTTCCCTTCCAATACTGTAGCAGATCAAGATCGTAAACCCATTCATCATGAAATTGAAATCACAAAATTGACATCGTCCCCCGGCCCCAGTACAGAAATATAGTTGAAAACATTTCCCTTTATTAGATCTACACCTGCAACTTGTTTAAGGAACAAAAAGGACAGAGACAAGCCTCTTTTGATGAGTTATAGACATTGAAATGAACAGTTTTTATTTTTTCCCCTAAAATGTCTCTTTCGCACTCTTTTTTCCCCTTTCACCCAGCGTCCAGCGTCTTCCCCTTTCTCTAAAAAAAACCCCTGTTTCCGCTTAAACGTATTTTTCGTATTTAGGAAGTCTCTTCTTTACTAAAACCTATTCTTGGTGGAAAGAAGCGTCCCTGATTAGCCTGTGCAGACTGCAGGGGCTTATCTATGATGACTATTTATGCACATGCAATAAAGCCTGGTTCCCCAGGGCAATGCTCATTTATATTGGAAACCATCAACACTATTGAAACAACATTGAAACAACCATATCAACTATGGAAATCATGGTTTGCTTTTGAAAATCATAGAAATCATTTTTACATTTGACCCCATAGATACCTTTCAGTTTCAGGTCTGAAACAAACAATACGAGCATGTACGGCATTTGCCTGGTTAAGACAACTTCATATTTGAACATTTGAATATTTGTTTCCATCCCTATTAAAAGTATATTTTGTGTAATAATTTGTGGTTTTATTTTCGGTAAAGCCTAAATGCCTGTGAACAATCATCCATTTTAGGTGGTGTTTCTTTTTATTTAACTGAAATATATACCAACCAATGCATCTTCTTTTGATATTTTTGCTATGTCATGTACAGAGAGTCGACTCAGATCAGGACACTGGCTCACCAAATGCAATCCGTTTTGAGCTTCTGCGAAACCCAGATGGTAATTTAATTTCTCTTTAACCCTTTTCACTTGTTAGAAGCCAAATTAATTTACACAAGTTTGTATTTATTGATTCAAAAGTGTTCTTGTGTGAACACATTTTAATGAGAGAATGTCAGATCGTCTGGATTCTGATGTCTGCTGTTACTTCAACCGGTCATCTTATCTACTAAACTACCCACCCAAATGTCTGTGTCCCCTTCTTCCGCTGCGTAATGCTCTGGCAAAGATAAACATGCAACATTTCCATATCACTATTTTAACTTTGTCATTTGTGATGTCACTGCAAAATTGCAATAACTCGGACCTGCAATTTAGAAGAATTATTTCTTCTTTTTTGTACTTTGATTTTTTTAAAGATAAACGCACAACATCCCCATATTACTGTTTTTAGTTGTTCGCGTAGCGAACACTTATGTTGTTAGTGAAAATTTCAAGTCAGTTCGGCTTATCTACGGAAAGCCTACTACCCGCCACACATGCCGTATCCGCGCGAGAAAGAGTTGTATAATTTATGCAAGAGTTTTTAGTTCTTCAACCGTATTCATTCATAAATGGAAACATTACATGAATATCGTGTTAAATGTAATAGTTTTGAACGGAGCTTATATAAAAAAGAACCAAAAGACAGTGATTGCATTATACCTGTCGCGAAGAGATTGTTTATGAATGATTAAAATAGTCCACTTTCTGCTGCGACTCATGACGTAATATTTTTGCTCAGCTCATTCATAATCTGAGGCTATTAATGGATGCGGCTGCGGATAAACAAGGAAGAGTCACATTACAACGCAATAGTATAAGGTTACGCTTGTTCATATTCTCAATTTTATAAAATGTTGAACATGGGTTCAACAATAACTTCAAGGATACGATAGACAACAACAAATATGCTTCATAGTCGCTTATACCGAATATAACAAACAATTAAATATGACACGAATGATCTGTTTTGTAACCTCGTTCATGTTTATACAGCGGGGATTTCTGGGAAACGTTCTTTTGTTGTCAAAAGATAAGGGTGATTTTTTATATTTACGGGTGCTAACAACGCTGTGTTATCATTGTCAAACCACACATTAGTGTAAGAAGATAAATACTATACTACGGGATTGCACATCATATGTGTCCTCACATGCTTAATTATGAGTATATTTCTTCACTATCGAAATATATCGTATGTTAATATTTGATTCAAACGCAGTTTTCTTTCGACACATTAAGATCACACTTTCAACACCGCGTCATGCGAAAATGGGTCTTATGCGCTTTGGCTAGCTTTTCTTAAACCCAACATGTGCATTTGCACAGTCAGGTCAGAGGCAATGCTGTTCACTATAAAAACACTGAATATGCTATGGTCCCATTATGTTTCTACTGACCAGACTGAGAGATGCGCAGGCTGAGTGGGCTATATATATGATGGGCGCATATGGAATAAGACCCATTTTCACATTTCACATTTCACATTTTAAAATCTCATTAAGAATTGTAAATGGCACATTTTAGCACAATGCTTTTCAATACAAAATGGAATTCAAAATAGCAAACTTTTAAATAAGGGCAGCCTATCCAGGCGTTCAGGAACGATGTCCAGACGTGCTGACCGAGTAAGGCAAACATTGTGGTTGGATAATTAAACGATTTTCTTCTTATTGTGACACTATACTATTTCGGTAATGATTGTTTTCTTATTTGAAAGCAAAACTGAAATTCTGCGAGATATAATGTAATGCGTAATTGTAACTGGGCCGCAATTTGTGTCGTTTGAACATACAGAGAGTAGTCCGGAATTCCTTACACTGAACAGTGCTACATCCTTTGCGCTGAGCACAGATACAGTGATGTAGCCAAAGTTCAGAGGTTTTATCTCGAATCAGCCTATGAAATATTCGAAAATATTCATGCGTGTCTGGTCTGTAAAAGTTAATAGATGAAAAGCTGGGTAAAACAGCTACGCCAAAAAGAGCATTAGTGCTGTATACCTTAGCTTAGGTCAGAGTTGTTGACACCGTGTGAACTGCTAGTGTAACAAGTAATGCATAAACATCAATGTACGGGTCAACAATTCGTGAGTAAAAAGTATTGCTTGCAGATTTATTTTCATCAATGATCTTATTCTATATTTTGAATTTGTATATGGTGTCAAAAATCAAAAGTTGTGTATATGAAATTATATTCTTAGTGAGATAGGTATTTGATATTCCAACAATATTCATGTAATATGATGGGGATAGCAAATTGTCTTTATATTCAGGTCTAATTCCTATTTACATCATACTTTCTAAGCTTTCAGAACGTCCAAAAAGGGCTATGTTGTTGTTATTGTGTCTAAGTTATCTCTTTGAAATAAATAGGATGATAAAAAGTGCACACAAAGCTCAACCCGTGCGTTATGACACACTCTTTTTACATTTGAATGCGGTGTGTTAATTTTAAACTTGCGATAAATTTTGAAAAATGAATTGCGTCTTTAATTATGCAATAGCGAACAACTTCAGTGCCTTCAGCACTTTGATTGTAGTAGGTATTCAATTGAAAGTCACTAATGTGTTTGGGGTCATTGAGTGAGGTCACTGACAAAGTTTCATACATCTCAAAGTAGCATAATCGTGTTTCTTTGTGTACATTAAAAACTCAAGTAAACATTTGTGTAGATCAACTTTTATCTTATGAAGACCTAGCACAAGGTTGCATTTAGAGCCAGTTGGGCCAATGTCAAGGTCACTTTTGCAAAAATATATTAAAAGTTTGCATTTGGTATCTTCATTTACGAAGGGGGATAATGTGCTGAAATTGTGTGAGGTTGGTTAAATGCTTATCAAGCCAGGCATTACATTAAGGGCCAGTGGGGTCAAGGTCTTTTTTACATAGGAAAAGAGTTTCCGCTCAATATCTTAAGTTTGGATCGAGTTATTTTGATGAAGGTTTTGTGTATCTTACATGACTTATTGATTGTCTTTGGGGACAGTTAAATACAGGTCAATTCCACCAAGAATACATAAAGAGTGTCCACTGAATTAATTTTGGATGGTGGTAACATGCAGTAATGTTGTTTGCAGATAGCTAACATGTAGACCTAGCATGGGATTACATTTGGCACCAGTTGGCTGTAGATCATTGTTACTAAAAATAGAAACTTAGTTTCTGCTCAATAATATATGGACAAAGTAATTCTTTAATTTTATGTGAATGTAGCTAAGTATATGCAGACTAGGTTGCTTGCAAAGTTATACAAATTGTATCTGAAAAAAAAAGTGAAAATTGAGTACTGCTATATTTGCATGGTTACATTTCATGGTTTAATGTGTACATTTTCATCTTTAATTTTACAAATACTATATAGCTATTACAGATGTAGTAATAATTTGTTACCAATATGTCTTTGTGGTTATTATATTGGGGACTGTCATAAGTTTACATTAAAATATCAAAGCAGAATAATAGTCAAGCTTGCTGTCTTATGACAGCTCATTTATTGTTTAGGTTATAAATTATTTTATCATTATATGTAAATAAAAATGATACTTTTCAAATGAGAATTTATATTTTTAATGACCATTGGATAGTCAATAGAAAATTCTAATTGCAGTTTTTATGGTGCAACAAGCAATCCTTTACATTTTTTCACTAAGTTGAGCTTAATACTGGATGTTAACGTGTAGTAGGCGCCACAACAAGCTGATTATTTCAGATCGATATGCGTTTGATATGCGTTTGATAATGGGTTTTTTGAGCTTGGAACCACAGTGGAGTCTTTGCCTGGACGTGTCTAGTACGCTGTTTAACTTATATTGAAGAAACGCATAGATAGGGAAGCCATTCAAAATGAGGGTAAAAAACTCACCCTCAACATCAAGGTGGGTAGTGTTAGTGGGTTGGTGGAGACACTGGTGTATGTCTGAGCCTATAATTAAACAAAATTGAATATTAGCCATGCTCTGGGAAAACAGGGCTAAAGACATGTGCCTAAAATGTTGTCCCAGATAAGCATGTGCATTTGGCGTAGTCTTACCATTGACAACACTTTTGGCTTTTATGGTATTTTTCTTTTAAAGGAAGTCTCTTTGGAACGAAAATCCAGTAAAGGTGGAAAGTGTGCAGACTGCACAATCTTATCTAACGAAACACGTAAGGCACATGCATTAAGCCCATTTACCCAGAGCACGGGTCATATATTAGTAGTCTCCTACATTACTTTTGTCTTTCTATATTAAAAAGGTAAATAAAAATCACAAATGTTTTTAGGACAGAGTCCACAACTAATAAACTCATTTAACAACAAAATCAGTTTAGTACTGTTGTAGTACTGTCATCGTTTTCTCCAAGTGCTTTATTCATATAAGTGTCACTGCGCCATAGTTTCCATATCTTTGTTGCAGCTAGACTCAAAGGGGCCTTTTCACGTTTTGGTAAATTGAGTATATTGGTAAATTATTGAAAAAAGTTGTTTCAGAATCGCAGATTTTCGTTTTAGTTATGATATTTGTAAGGAAACAGTAATACTGAACATTTACCATGCTCTAAAATAGCCATTATATTCATCTTTTGACGATTTAAAAACCTGAAATTTTTTAGGCGTTGCAATGTGAAACGATTAAATAATTTGGAGAGATCTGTTGTTGTCGTTATATTTGGTAAAACTACGAGGATTGTTTATATAAAGTATTAAATACATGAAATACAGTATGAGCATGGATGGTTGAGTGGTCTAAATGTTTTACTTTTTACTCCAGGACTCCAGGGTTCAGTGGTTCGAGCCCTGTTGAGGGTTACTTTTTTTCTTTTTTTTTTTAAATCCAATGTTTACATTTATCAAAATAAAGCATTTAATGACAAACTTCAAAACATGCCAAAGTCTGTGAAAAGGCCCCTTTAAAATCAAACATCAGCCTCATGCAACACTATTTTGTAACTACAATTTTAATAAGCATCTGCACATCAGCTGACTAAAAGATGCATAGTTAAAAGACATTTCAGACAGGAAGTATGCTATTTTATTGCTTTTTTTGCTTATGCTGGCTCCAAATTACTTTTGATTTTGATTACATAGTTGAACAAGTTGAAAAAACAGAACACATCAACATTTTTAACACCAAACTGTGGGGTTTATATCTATTTGTTTAAACACAGAACTTGGAGAAAGACCTGCTTTTTTTATTGCAGCATTCAGAATAGAAATGAGCATCACCCTGGGAAAATGGGGCTAATTGCATGTGCATAAAGTGTTTTCCCAGGTGAGACTATGCAGTTGGCACTGGCTCATTAGGGACAGCACTTCCTGCATAGGCATGATTTTGGTCAAGAAGAGACTGCCATTGAAAGGAAAAAATCCATAAAAGTATCTTTCTAAAGGCTAATCAGGGACGACAATTAATGCACGTGCATTAACCCATGTTTTCTTAGATCAATGCTCAATTATGTAATTTAAAATAATTATTTCAGGCCATTGAGTATGATCCTTTGAACAGACCAAATCGCAACCCAATAAACACAACTAACATCGTGAGCATCCAGATCGAAGATGTTAATGACATGCCGCCTGGATTTAACCAGCCAGTGTACACGTACAGAATAGAAGAGAAGAAAAACATAGTTACTTATGACTACCAGCAACTGACTGGACATGGCTTCCAGATCAACGTTTCTGATGATGACTCTGTGAGTTTTTGTGTGTGTTTTTTTGCATTTAAGTCCCCATTTTTTTATGGTCCAAAAATGTAAAAGTCATAAAAATTGAATTTGTTAATTTTTTTTTCAATGTTTAGATTGTTCAAACATAAATTGATCCTGTACATATTCTTATTTTGATCCCCTAATATTCCAAATGTAAAAAATGGCAAAAGTACATTTTTTTTTTTTTAAGTTGTGAATTTCACATATGTGTATTCAATAACGGAATGAGCATCTTTGAAATTGAAACAAATAAAATTATTCATAATTAAGTAAATATTTTAAATGAATTATGTATATTTTGTTTTATTTTCTATAACCATTTCAACTTAGAAGCAAAGACAAAATGGCTATATGCAAACAGCATAACAGCCGATCAGCCTGGGATAATCAGTTTTTTTTTGCTGCTTATCAGCATCTAAGGGTTGGAAATGATGGCTTTAAAACAGGGATATTGTAAGAAAAGCCTTGAAATACATCAGATTTTTTGGTGATTACTACCGACGCATCAAAGTGCGTCTCTGAGTTGTAAAGGTATAACCCATTTATTTTTCAGTTCCTGTACAACAGCTTTGAGGTGTCGTAATACTGATTTCTCTTTCCTCAACTTCACCAGTGGTCAAAGGTCACAGGCTTTCCCGCTTTATGTCAGGTCACAGCTTATCGACTTCGAACCAGGGGAGAATAATTATTCGTTGACAGTAAGGATACGGGGCTTCATTAATTTGAGAATCCTTCTGGGAAAACTGGGCTTAATGCATTTGTTCAAAGTGTTGTAAAAGATAAGCCTTTGAAGTCCAGTAGGCTTATCTGGGATAACACTTTAAAAACATGCATAAGGCCCAGTATTCTTAGAATGTGGATCATTAAGTAAATGCACACAATAAATCCGTAAAAGAACCTTCAGACAGTTAGAATTAATAATAGGAATGGCGTTTTTTTGTTGGTCAGTTGTTAAACTGTTTACATGTTATATTGGACGTCATTCCTTATTTGGAATTTTTAAAAATTAAATTTAATTAAAGCATGATCGAATTAAGCTGTTATTTCCTCTTTTAACCTGTTTTCAAATTAACAACTCTAAGGTTAGCTCTTTTTTTTTACAGGAGACCAGTTTGTCTACATCTTAGTAATTTGATGTCCCCGGTAGGGTGGCATATAGCAGTTGAACTGTCCATCTGTCCGTCCGCCCGTCCGAAAACTTTAACATTGGCCATAACTTTTGTAATATTGAAGATAGCAACTTGATATTTGGCATGCATGTGTATCTCATGAAGCTGCACATTTTGAGTGGTGAAACGTCAAGGTCATCCTTCAAGGTCAAAAGTAAAAAAAAACAATCCAAGGGAAGTAATAAGCGTTAAAAAAGAGATAATTTCTAAACCTGCCAAATGACATATTGAAATTTTATTTCAAAGCAGCACAATAGGGGGCATTGAGTTTATGACAAACACATCTCTTGTTCTTTCAAAATTTCGTCATTGGAAAAAAAACTACAAAAGAGTTAATGTTAAGCCCTTCATATATATAATTTTCCCATGACTTTCACCCCTTCTCACTGATGCATTTATTTCAGTTACAAGCCCGTGATACCAACAGACCAGAGCTGACTGCCACAGCTGTTGTGCCGGTAGAAGTGTCTGATGTGAATGACAATTCCCCAGTGTTCCTCAATTCCAGCTACGTATATTCGCATATTCTATTATATTTCTTTTTGCAAATCATTACACATATTTCGCATTGCACGTGTGTTAACTTAAATAGCCCAGGTAGTGCAAAAGCGTTGTAGCTTTGTTAAAGCAATTTATATAGATGCATTTAATGTCTTCAAACACTAGATTCTATTTAAATAAGATCATAAGAATCTCGTTAATAGTTTTCTCATTAAAATATTATAACTATGTGCATTGTTCATACTCAGTTATTTAGACATAGATCGATAAGTGTTGAATACAGAATAAAGTATTAGGCCAGGCACAGAAAACCTATACCTCGGGCTTTGGCCAGTGGTTCATGGTTTCGCGTTTAGCATATACACGTATCATAGTTCAGCATGTATATAGTATGCTAAGTATCCCATCATTTTTGTACTTTCAGTCTTTATATCGAAAGTACACATAGGAAAATGTCTAAATCAACACCAAAAAACAAAAAATAATGTCAACGAAATATACATCAATGACATATTGCGCTTGTTTACTGTATTGAAACAAAGTTTAAATACTCAAAAATTTATCAAATGCTGATGCCAGTTTAATTAAGAGATAAAAACGGCTACGAACCTAAGGATGGTATATAGAAACATAAATACTTGTGTTGGTATTATCGTTATCTTCAAACTACATGTATATATATTTGAGTAGACCAAACTCAATTACATGTTAAAATCATGTTACTTATAAGTTTTCATGACCAAGGCAAGCACATAGAGGAGATTCTCCTGCTAAACGCTTCAATTGTGTTGGTTAAACTTATTGTGTTTAATAATAAAGTCATGTTATATAAAAGTTTCGGCGCTCGGGCTTTTTGTTTTAAATGTTACCGTTTCAAAATTTTCCCAAAGTTGATTTAAACCTGGGGTGGTTGATACAAATTTAAAAGTAAAACCTTTCTGAAATGTTTAACGTTTGTATAAAGAAGATAAATACATTATGAAATAAATGTGTTTAAATAGAAGTCATTTAAAATTGATGTTTTAGTTATATGAACCTCATCTATACATACTGACCAGTTGCTTAGTAGTGCCAATCCTCGACAACTCCAAACAATATTAAATGATTATAATGAATTGTATGCTTACTTTTACTTAAAATGACCACACACAGGTATATTTACTCGTCTATGCATGTTTTAGATAACAGATCCTCTCCATCGGTCGGGCATGCAGTGGGAGGGGCTGTAGGTGGAACTGTCATGTTGTCGTCGTGTTTGGGCTGTTCATATTTTGGAAGAAATCTAAACGTATGTATAAACTTTGTTGAGTAAACTTTGATATTGTGATACACATAATTAACACTATCTAATGAATATTCGACAATGTTGATTGATTACTATAACTTAATACAGTTAAAGCATCAAGTTGAATGAATCCATATATGCCTCCTCAATATTAAGAAATATAGTTGAATATACCTGTAAACTGGTGCCCTGCAGTTACTATGCAACAGATCGTTATCAACCAAGTTTAACACACTCTATAGAACAATAAGGTATTCAGCTGAGAGAAAGTACACAGATAAATATCAGTTTTCAAAGAATAAGAGTGCTCTCTCTGAGTCTTTTCTACTTTCCCTGCATTTCAGGTAATCCACCCGCAGGTGCTCAGTACGATGATTTATTCAATGGACAGTATGTAACAATCATTATTTTACCTTATTTCGTTTTTCCTTTTGTAAATCGTATTTACCCGTCGTTTCATAATTACAATGTCATGACATTGTAACGTTATATATATTGACAACTTGAATAAGTGAAACCTGTTCATCCGGTCAAGCATCACATCGCGGTGAGTCAGAAGTGTGAACACACACAGCCATGATTATGGTGGTGTCATTAAAAGCGATTAGCAAATGGCTAAAATTATATTTCATGGTGGGCTATTAGCTCAAACTAATAGTACATGTAAATGACTACCAAAGTCTTCATTGTTATATATGCCAGTGTTTTTGCATACTTTGTAACTAAAGACTAAGTACTAAATGTTTATTGTAAATTGTGTGTGGGCTGTTATCTGAATCCATGAACGTGTTTGTGTTGTTTAATATGCAGCATAAACACACGCAACACTTGCAAATGTACAGTATTACGAAAAAAATCGACAAGAATAAATCCATAATATACAATTTAATTTTAAATCTCAACATAATGTTGCTTTGATTTACAGATCATGCTTTAGAGTAACATATATACTAAAAAAATCAACGAATATTTCGCAAAATATTTTGTAAAATAAAATTAACCCATACAAAATCAGTGTTCCTGATAGCAATATCCAAAATGTCAATGCTAGATCTGGTGTGGTAACATAGATTTAACGAGATACAAAATTCTTTTTTTTGTGGCACAATGTATTCCATTTTAATTCCTAGCATCGATATCTATTAATACGAATCAGGAACACTAACTTGGTACGGGTGTTGAATATCTTGGCCCGCATAAAACATCAAAAAGAGATTTGTGTATATTCTTAAATATATGTTACCAGACCACATCTAGCTTTGAAATTTTGCTAATGTTATAATGAACATTGATTTTTTATGTTTTTCACTTCATTTTTAGAAATATTCACTAATATTTGTTAATTTTGAGTGTTAATGGGCTTTAAAGTAAAATGGTATTTTATATTAAGAATGACATAATCATCCGAACAATTCTTAAAACTGCAGAATGGGCCTGGTCTCGACACTGCTCGGTTAAGGCAAATTTCACCTCAGTTCGTTTCTCCATTTTATTTTTCTTTCGGCTTGGAATGACAAATGTATTTAATATCAGTAATAATTTTTTCAGACTCGGATGACTGAGAATAATAATGAGAAACATGATATATGAGAAACGTGTTTTTAGTCAAGGAGTAACGTCTCTGCTGTCAGTACCAGTTACGAGTATGAAGAGTACAAAGTCGGTATGATCTTTGAGTACCAAATGCATGCCATGACATGTTTATTGAATATCTATGTAATGTTGATAACGCCACGATGTGTTTAATGTTGATGAAATCAGTTTAACGTTTAGGAAATATAGACAGTCAAGTACTGAGGAGAATGTTTGGAAACTAGAAATATTAAATCTTCAAATACATTATCAGTATAATATGTGTTACCCTACACTCTAATGATGAAAATGCAGCAATTGCAAATTTAATATAGGAAAAAACACGAAACTTAACATAACAAAACAAATAAGCATATCTTCAGTAAAATGCAACTCATTTTGCGTTTTCAAAAGCCGCCGTTTTATTTCAGATTCCCAGATCAGAAACCAGTACGAAACACTTGCTGAAACCTCTTTCATGAATATTTGGTCATAACATCTGGCGGCACAAAACAGCAAAATGTTATAGAACGTGTATCGGATATTTTAGGTAATGATTGTGAAACGTTGAAGGAAAATAAAACCTATGTAAATTTGGTATTATCGAAAAATTAAATTTAAAGTTACATGTTGTTTTTGTAGTAGCAACATAATGAACAAGTTGTCATGTAATTAAACAACTTACCAAATGAACTATATTAAATACGCTTTTAAGTGTTATGTATCCAGAAATTGTATGTATATACTAGCCATGTGATGTTTGTAAATGGTATTAGAATCTATGCAATTGGTAACCACAATAACGTTTTTTTTTATAATGCAACATGTAGAGAATATTAACGAATGACATTTCTGAAATTTAGAGTATGAAATCATAATAAAGCATTTGCCTAAAAATACAAAATATTGAATGAACAAGTAAATAGCATGTGAACAATAAATGGTTTCACTCCTAGACACAATTATTTTTATAAGCCAAAATGAGATGATTCTTATTTAAAAATAAGTTTTAAACTACCATCATCAACGAGAATATTTAAAAGATCAGTAACAGATAACGAAATTGTAAGTAGCGTATATTATATATTAACTTTTATTTGAAAGGCATCATTCGAATGTTAAAGTTGATGACAGCTCTTCTAAAACCATAAACAATTGTTGCGTTTCCATTTAAATAAAATTAAATGTTCGACCATGAATCCCCAGAACGTGTTCACGAGCAAAGTAAAACATTTAAATAGATATTATTTCTTACTAAGTGTGATAGTGTTTTTGTCGATAATATAATATGTAAAAACAACATTAAATTTATCATATTTTGCCGCTAATAACATCATGTACTTTTAATTGATCATTTTGTTTTGTTGTGTCTACACAGTTTCTATCACTATAATATTGACACTAGAAGTCTTAAAAAATAATTTCAAACTTCAACGACCTTCTGGAGTGTGAACTATATTCTAGCACCAGCTTGTGCATAAAAAAATTAGTTCATCATAATGATAATTTCAGTATTCATAATTCAGTATTTTAACTGAACCATGATATGTGGGCATTTAATTGTATGTTGCCTTATACTGTTAAGGTATTGTGAAAAAGTAAACAAGTGATACTTGATATTTCTGTTATTGCAATGTCGTGCGTTATGCTTGTGGTTTATCTTATCACATCTCTTATCTATATAAATGCTATGTAGTGATACAATTGTTCAGTCATCAAGAACAATCATATGTGCGCAGTAAAGTTTTCAAGTGATGTCACATGAAATACTCATAAAAAATATTCCATTTATTATATTTCTTATATTTTCTTTTTCATGTTTATATTCTGAAGTCTGTGTCAGTTATTGTGATACTTCGTTATAGTTTATTCAATGTTTTTGTTTTAATCTGGTTCATAAAATCAACGTTTTATTCAATGTGGAAATGTACGATTTGTTAATATTTATAGAAATTATGCTTTGGTAAATAAAGCATGGGAGACAAATTATTTTGAAAAACAATTGATGTAAGGCTGACACAGTTGATTCCCTTTGTTTGCAGAAATTTGCATCACAGTAAGACACGTGTTCATTGAAATATACTAAATTAAATATATGAGAGTGTTTCTTTTGTGTTCCAATATTTTTATTTGAGGTGTGGTTTTTATGTAAGAGATAATTGTGCTATACACTGTTACTTTTATAATTGTTATTTAAGTGTTACTATTACATTTAATATATAATAATGTGGTGTATTTGTGTATTGTTTGCATAACGTTATGTTTAATATCTCATGTTAAATCTCCGGATAAAATTAAGGGAAGAGAATTTCTGTGTATATGTAGAACATGGTGTGTGTCATATATTTATGTCCCCCTTCGAAGAAGAGGGGGTATATTGTTTTGCTCATGTCGGTCCGTATGTCTGTATGTCCGTATGTCCGACCACCAGATGGTTTCCGGATGATAACTCAAGAACACTTAGGCCTAGGATCATGAAACTTCATAGGTTCATTGATCATGACTCGCAGATGACCCCTATAGATTTCCATGTCTCTAGGTCAAAGGTCAAGGTCACAGTGACCTGAAATAGTAAAATGGTTTCCGGATGATAACTCAAGAACTCTTAGGCCTAGGATCATGAAACTTCATAGGTACATTGATCATGACTCGCAGATGACCCCTATTGATTTTCAGGTCACTAGGTCAAAGGTAAAGGTCACGGTGACCCGAAATAGTAAAATGTTTCCGGATGATAACTCAAGAACGCTTAGGCCTAGGATCATGAAACTTCATAGGTACATTGATCATGACTCGCAGAAGACCCCTATCGATTTCGAGGTCACTAGGTCAAAGGTCAAGGTCGCGGTGACCCGAAATAGTAAAATGGTTTCTTGATGATAAATCAAGAACGCTTAGGCCTAGGATCATGAAGCTTCATAGGTACATTGATCATGACTCGCAGATGACCCCTATTGATTTCCAGGTCACTAGGTCACAGGTCAAGGACACGGTGACCCGAAACAGTAAAATGGTTTCTTGATGATAAGTCAAGAACACTTACGCCTAGGATCACGAAACTTGACAGGTACATTGATCATGACTCGCAGATGAACCCTATTGATTTTCAGGTCAATCGGTCAAAGGTCAAGGTCACCATGACTTGAAGAAGTAAAATGGTTTTCGGATGACAACTCCAGAACGCTTATGGCTAGGATCATGAAACTTCATAGGTAGAGTGCCCATTACTCGCAGATGACCCCTATTGGTTTTCAGGCCACTACGTCAAAGGTCAAGGTCACGGTGACTCAACTAAGAAAAATGGTTTCCGGATGATAACTCAAGAACGCTTACGCCTAGGATCATGAAACTTCATAGGTACAGTGATCATGACTCGCAGATTTTCAGGCCACTACATCAAAAGTCAAGGTCACAGTGCCAAAACACGTATTCACACAATGGCTGCCACTACAACTGACAGCCCATATGGGGGGAATGCATGTTTTACAAACAGCCCTTGTTTTATGTTTGTATTATCCAATATATATATCATTGACATAGTGAACATTTTCTCAGAAACATGTTTATAACACAATTTTAACCAGAAATTGAGCCATATTTGTACAGAACAGAACATATTTTTGTCATATTTGTAATGCAGTAAAACAAGTCAGATAATATATATCACGTTCCGATTTACCCGAATTGTTTGCTTACCCGCATTTAGCAGTTCTATGCAAATGACACACAAATTTGTTAATTTTTCTTAGAAATACAAAACAGCAAAGACATGTATCCCTTTCCAAAAGCAATATACAGACATCATTTGCACCAGTAGCACTGCTTTGAATTCGATACGTGAATAAAACTCAGCCTGCAAAACTATCTCACACTTCAACGACAACACTAGAGTACCGTAATCATAAGTGTATATGTACAACTTAAATGTATTTCATACCCATTTAACTGCTAGAACTGATATTCTTTCGTCCGAAAAAAATGTCACATGGAAAACGTTTGGACAACTATAGAAAAAAACATGAAAATAAGTGTTTCCGAAAAGGTCCAATTTGCTAAGCAATTATGTGATAAATAAGCATTTAACACCAACGTAGTTTGGAAAATATAATACCCGGCGAGACATCAGTTTAGATGACGTTCGTTCTCAAACACTAGGGCTGTTTCTATTCTTCAACGTTTTTGGATATCTTGCTGAAAAAATTGATCTGCAAGATGGGTCATATAAATATATAAGCCATAAGCACGTACCAATGGCGGACGTTAAGAAGAAGCATTTTTTGTCATATCCCATGCTCCTATGATAATTGTAATGCAAAAAGTACCGTTATTGCAAAGTCATATACAAATATCTGTACTTAATGATCGTTAATTTAAAAGGCTATTACTATGTTTGCGTATTGTACAGTGCCTGTGATAAGTGTCCCCTAGAAGTGTTCTTATGATGTATCAATAAATATATTACTGAGCATTGATTAAAGCTAAACATATGTCGTATTCAACTATTTGATACATAATTAATAACAGAGTATCCCTTTTTAGATATTATACATAAATTACCCATGATGTGACCATTGGAGCATATTGATGACGAATATAATTGGATATACAATCCTATACTGCACAAGCCCTTTTGAGATATCGTGATCAATGGGTGTAGTAGTGTTGGTCTCTTATCAACAAACACCTATCTTAATTGTTTAGTATATCTTGATTTACAAAAGTAAATATTCAACGGTATTTTCTTTTGCTTTGAGTACAGTTTAGTACAAATGTGTCAGAATAACGGTTAATATAAGACCCAAGTTATTTTGAAAAACAGTCTACGTTAGACACTTGAGCATCCCGGTTTTATACAATATTCGCCTTAATTGCACACGTATTCGAACATAATTGCACACAGTAGGTAATGTTCAATAAATGTTAATGTGGGAGGGGGGGGGGGGGCAGGTTAAATTATTACCGATATGTAATGTTCTGCCTGTTAAGTATCCTTATTTTAAATTGTTAGCAAACGAATGGAACTATTTGAAGATATGATAAAAACAAATCTGCAAGCACATTAGCAAACAGGTTTTATTCTGCAAAAAATACTCTTACGCTGTAGAATCATTTGAACCGCGTCGTGCAAGACATGGGCCAAATGATATATCCGAATACCGTAGCTCTAAGAATGCCTCTGCCTCCGTGTACTCTGCATTCGCAGGTTAGTCTGAAGCTTCGCTGGTAGCATATGGCATAAGATCCGTTTTCGCACGACTCATTACATTTCTTGATATGCTTTATTATAAAAATTCATTTTTATAAGCCCGTTTTTAAAAACGGGACGTATTATAGTTTCACACTTGGCGGGCGTCTGGGCGGCGTCCACAGCAGTGTCCGCTCTCTAATTCAAATAGTTTTCATCCGATCTTCACCAAACTTGTTCAGAAGTTGTGTCTAGACAATATCTAGGTCAAGTTCGAATATGGGTCATGCTGGTTCAAAAACTAGGTCACGGGGTTGCATAGTGAATTTCAAGCATTTAGCATGGTGTCCGCTCTCTAATTGAAGTAGTTTTCATCCGATCTTCACCTTATTTGGTCAGAAGTTGTGTCTAGATGATATGTAGGTCAAGTTTGAATATGGGTCTTGCCGGGTCAAAAACGAGGTCACGAGGTTACTTAGTGCATTTCAAGCATTTCGCATGGTGTCCGCTCTCTAATTGAAGTAGTTTTCATCCGATCTTCACCTAATTTGGTCAGAAGTTGTGTTTAGATGATATGTCGGTCAATTTTAAATATGGGTCATGCAGGGTTAAAAACGAGGTCATGAGGTCACTTAGTACATTTCAAGCATTTAGCATGGTGTCCGCTCTCTAATTGAAGTAGTTTTCATTCGATCTTCACCTAATTTGGTCAGAAGTTGTGTCTAGATGATATGTAGGTAAAGTTCGAATATGGGTCATGCCGGGTTTAAAACGAGGTCACGAGGTTGCTTAGTGCATTTCAAGCATTTAGCATGGTGTCCGCTTTCTAATTGAAGTAGTTTTCATCCGATCTTTACCTAATTTGGTCAGAAGTTGTGTCTAGATGATATGTAGGTCAAGTTCAAAAATGGGTCATGCAGGTTCAAAAACGAGGTCATGAGTTCACTTAGTGCATTTCAAGCATTTACATGTAGCATGGTGTCCGCTCTCTAATTGAAGTAGTTTTCATCCGATCTTCACCTAATGCGGTCAGAAGTTGTGTCTAGATGATATGTAGGTCAAGTTCAAATATGGGTCATACTGGGTCAAAAACGAGGTCACGATGTCACTTAGTGCATTTCAAGCATTTAGCATGGTGTCCACTCTCTAATTGAAGAAGTTTTTATCTGATCTTCACCGAATTTAGTCAGATGTTACGTCTTAATGATATCTAGGTCAAGTTCAAATATGGGTCAGGCCGGGTCAATAACTAGGTCTCGAGGTCACTTAGTGCATTTCAAGCATTTAGCATGGTGTCCAAAACCTTCGAACGGGCGTATCTTGTGACAGTTTGGCACTCATGCTATCTTATCAATCAAAATTTATCAATGCATTAACTGTATGGTATTTGTCGGTAGTTAATTTTCACACAGTATTGTTAGGTATGTGATCTAGAAAACAAATCCATTGCTTTTTTCCAATATTTGAACACATGCCTTTAAAACATAAATGCATACGATACTCAGGAGAAGATAAATGTAGACTTCCATTAGGTAGTGTATTATCTGGTTATTTCCCCTTACCTTATACCGACTCACTATACACATAGCCTTTTCTTATTTAAATTTAAAATTTACACACTCTTCATATTAAGTTGTTTTTAAATATAAAAAATTTCGTTAAATTGTTTATGTAGCATTCTATGAGTATAATGAATATAAACTCTAATAAATGTTTTAAAATAAATAGCGCAGCAATACTAACTTTGATTTATATTTTATATTATAAACCTACCAACTTTAAATTTTACTAGGCCAAGGACACTATGAATAGAAACTAGCTAAATATAGCACACTTAACCATTAGCTATTCATACAAGTGTAGATTTTCAAGTTGTTTCAATTACCCAGTTCGTGTGGTTTACATTGTAACTCATTGACTGCACTCGGCGATCGTGGTAATGAAGGTATCCAAATACGTTGAAATGCGCCTTGTATCTATTCGAAACCTTTTAAAATAGCTGGGTTTTTTTTTCATCCGCCAATAAAATGCTCATACAGTAAACCCTCTGTAAACCGGACGGTTTGGGGACCGGCCTGATCGTCCGGTTTTCACAGAGTTCCGTTTACCAAGAGTAGGCATATTGCCGAAATATACATTGTATGCATTGTGTACAAATCATATAAGAATACAACAAACTATACATATACATGTACTATGTTATAACTATACTTATGTAATGTTAATGTTTGAAGTATTTAAAAAAAATTGTTTTATACGATTAAAAGCAAAAAACATTACATACCGACTTTTGATTAATCCCAAAGTGAGTGTGGTGCTTGTTCATGTTCATGCATACGTGACATTTGTCATATAGGCGAGTGAGTCGTGTTCGAGTTCGCTTTAAAAAGCTCTGAATTAATTAAGTTTTATTTGATATAAATAGGAAGCGCCAAACGACAGACAATTTTGACGAATAACGACACTTATACGATAATTGTGGACACACGAATTATTATCCCCCCCCCCACACACACAAACAGCGTCATATTTTCAAGACATTTATAATTTCAGCAAGTCTTGTCAAAACCTACACATGCACGAAGTTCACGATTTCTTGAAAAAGTCCGAGATCACTCTCTGCTTCAGTGTTGATGAGGGGTCTGCAGTTGGCAGGAAGTCACCATCCGTATCATGTCCGTACCGCTGCAGACGGAAGGCAAAGTCGCAGATCACTTTGAGAGTCACTGGAGGCGCTTCCGGCGTTTCCCCTTGAATCTGGTCTACTTCATCGGCGGTGTCAGCGGCGTCCTCTAAATAGCAGTTGACGATGTCTGCTTCACACTCGGAGTCATAAGTCTCGACGTCTTTGTCAAATGATGTGAGCTCATCCAACTGAAACCGGAAATGCAGGACGAGGTCCGCGAGAGGGATGCCGTCTTCGGGGTACTCGTCGTCACTGGTCTCCGTGGTCTCCGCTGTGAATCCGCAGGCTTCCTGATCGTTGAAGCTTGTGTTGCTTGCCACGCCTTAACTGTCTACTTGATGGCGTCCAGGATCGTCACTGAGAGGCAAACACCGGCAGCGCCGTCAGTCTCCTCCATTGTGGCCAGTAGCGCTCGCAGCATGAATCTCCTGTAGACAGCACTGAACGCTCGAATAACTCCCTGGTCCAGCGGCTGCAGATGGGACGTAGTGTTGGCCGGAAGAAAGCTCAACTAGACGTGGCTCAGGTTCATGTCGGAGGTGTTGGACGCAGCGTTGTCCAGGAATAACAGGATCTTGCGTCCTTTCCTTCGCATTTCTGAACACAGAGACGCTCTCGTCACACGTTCTTCAAGCAGCGGGGATTAGCTGTCTTGTCAATGACCAGCGGTGTCAGCTTCTCTCCCGTGGCTCTGCATGCGGAGAGGGTGGTTATCCTATCAGTGTGCCCTTCGACTCCCTTTGCACCGTCTCCGCGCACAGCCAGGGTCTTGTCAGGTAACGCCTTGTAGTAGAGGCCGGTCTCGTCGGCGTTGAAGATGTTCTCCAGGCTGTATCCCTGTATTATGTCTGGCAGCCGGCTCTTGAAGGCCCTGACTGTCTGCTGGTCCATCCCAGCACTCTCCCCGGACACCTTGAACGCCTTCACGGAGTAGCGGGACTTCCAGGAGGTTTCACAGTTTGTTTTACATTATTTAATCGGACTTCAATAGCGCGGTAACGACTTGACACCTTTATGGTATGTTTAATCTGATTATCGATATCGAGCGGAATGTGTGACACGCACGCCCCGTGCTGACAAGGTATTGTTATTTACACGCATCGGGCATCTTGAGAATTTGGACCGTTCGATGTACTCAGTGTATTTTACGTTGAAGAGAGAGTTCGGTTTATTTAACATTTTTTACAAAGAAACAGAAGGGGACAATACGGGATTGGCCCGACCGTTCGGAATCGGGAGATTTCCGGTATTCGGAGAGTCCATTATTGGCAACTTCTGTAAATATTCCGCTCTGGGCAATATACGAATTCAGACTTCAAACTCAATCACTGATTTAGGAGGTATAACTCTCTCACTTGCTTACGAGTGAGGCGTATTTCAATCACAGGCTTACAAGTCCTTACGGACAAAAAGGCGTACGCGTCGTAACTCAATCACTGGCTCCCTGGTCGTAAGTAAATCACTGGCTCTCGATTCTTAACTTACTCAGTTACTAACCAGGCGTAAATCAACCACAAGCTTACAATTCGTAAATTACTCACAGGCGTACATGTACGAGTCGTAACTTACTCAGTAGCTTACGCGTCACTTTCAACTAAAGGTTAAGAAGTCGTAGTCATCTCACTGGCTTTAGAGTAGTAACTGGTTCACTGGTTGAGAATCGCAGTGTTTTATTAGCTTACGAGAAGTAACTCTCTAAAACGTTTGTGAGTCGTTACTCAATCAAATGATAATGAGTCGCAGCTAACGCAGATAAATTTTAGTCGAATGACTGCCCTTATCATATCATTGACTGCCGCGATGCGCCAATAATACACATATGTATATCTACGAACAATATAATAGGTACGATTAATAATATAATTTACCATTTAATTTGAGTTTGTACGGCTTACTTAGTGTTAACTGTTATTATTTTGACTAAATCATCACGTATTTATTGAAAAAGGAGATGTGAGCACATGTAAGTTTAAAGCGTAAAATAACAGAAAATTAAGTATCGCAATTTCAGGTCACGAGAACGATAAATCACAAACATAATTTTGGTCATGTCATAAACAAATACAGTTATCGTTATTAAATTTAAACATGCACACATCTAAGACAAAATGAACTAATTCGTGATCAATACATCTCCAGTCTTGTTCTTATTTAATTGCTATAGTTATTATTCATTGTAACTCAAACACCTCTATACGATGTTTTCATAGAGGGTTCTCAAAATGACTTGTGAAGATTATGTTACAGATGAAACCATAAAGCACGCTAAAATCATCAATAGATGGATGGATATTGTATTTTCATGCCATTGTCCGACTCTATGAAATGAAACAAATGGTCGTATTTGTGCTGTGTTGGAGTTTTTAAATTTCACCATAATGGTATTACTAAGATTTAACTCGTTGTATCTGTGTACTAGTACACTACACTGTTTACGTGTATAGCTTTGAGTGTTTCGACGTGTAAAGTTTCGTGTTTATTAAAATGTGGTTGAAGTGTGGATTGATATTTTAGACAATTGTGTCAAATGCATGTCATATTGGTAAGAACTGTACGCATACAAATATATACATAAACCTAAGTGATAAAATGCATCGCATTTAACGATAAGCACCTCTTAATATCAAAAGAATGACATATCGTTATCTGATTATTCTGATACGAATATATATATATCTTGGTTCACCGTAATGCAGATGTATAGTGGGAATGCACACAAACTATTGCAACATATAGTGTATAAGAATACTACTTAAAATATAATGGTGGTGAATACTCATGTGTAAATATCATAACACACTGTGCCTAATAATGCATTAGCACGTAATTTTACAAATTATCCGACAACTATAAACTTAATCGATTGATATAAAAATATGTCATCGCTAATATCTATTAACTTTTTTATCTTTAATGTATCGAAAATAAAATATAATTTCAGAACATATCCATGTTTACATTAAACTGTTTTCGTTTGCAAGGCGCCGAGGCTCCAGTCTTGACAGCCAACGCAACACTGGTAAATGTTAACGAAGCCTTCCAATTTACCTGCACGCATCCGACTATAACAGTTGTAAGATGGTGGCGTCAACTAGCAGGGGATAGTTCCTCATCTACTATCATCGCCGTGGGGTACCAACACAACTCTTGTGTTGTTGTACCTACGCACATACCATATGCATTTTCGACCTGTGCTTGCAACGAAACAACATTTATGTGCACATTGAGATCCTTGGACACAATCAATACTGGGGACAGGTGGAAGTGTTCGGTTTCAATAAACACCCAAGCAACATTCAGTAATGAAATAA
This sequence comes from Dreissena polymorpha, assembly GCF_020536995.1. Classification (NCBI taxonomy): domain Eukaryota; kingdom Metazoa; phylum Mollusca; class Bivalvia; order Myida; family Dreissenidae; genus Dreissena; species Dreissena polymorpha. The sequence continues at coordinate 95,775,906 of NC_068360.1, read as the reverse complement.
CAGTAATTATAACAGGTAAGTACAATGTTCAGTCGTTTGTGTTTATCTTCTTTAATAACCGTTGTATCAATCATTCGTTTCATTTAATTAATAACACGTACTATTAAATACCCAGTATCATGAACACAAATACTTTGATAATGATTATCAAGTTAATACTTCACATGTTTCTTGAAGCGATTAAGATCTTTAAGGCGATGGTGATGTTAGTTAATTTGTTTGAAATGAAAACAATGCTATTTTGACTATTTTTTATATCAAAATAGAGTTTTACGAATTGAATATGTTTATTTTGTCGATTTGGTTTTATGTTCCCGTAGTATATGCAATGCTTACCCCAGACGTGCCAGTTATATCTGTCTTGCCCAACATGGCGATCAGCTACATACGCTGTGTATCATCAGTGGGACGTCTAGCGCCAAGCATCATGTGGTACCTTGATAACAGAACGCCTTCTGACTACAGTGATGATGTGGATATTACTGGGAATAGCATGAGTTCAACAATGGCTGATGGGACAACAAGCAGTATCAAATTGACGCTCACCACTAACGATCATAATACAAGGATATACTGTAATGTCTCAAACGGATACGGACAGATTATGTCCAATATGACTCCGAAAATCAATGTGTTTAGTATGTATTAAGTACAAATTGCTTATACGTTATCAATGTTTTAATATACCTATAATGAGTAGTTTCCTAATATACATTCACCGGAAGACATGGTAAAATTATATTCAAACAGTTAAATAAAAACATGATTGGAGCATGTACCTGTAATGCATTACATATAGCTTTAAGAATATGGATATTATATTAAAACAATATCGTTACCATCATTTGGAATTGCAAGACTAAACGTGTCTTATACAATTACACAATGTGTAAATGTGTTTTATGATTGTAGTCTATCCAGCCAGGCCGACGCTAATGTACAACAAGGCAAGTGTTATATCTGTAATAAGAAACAGTAGTATGACAGTAGAATGTATCTCGTCTGGAAACCCGATGCCGAGCATTTTGTGGACCTTACTTAACGGCTCTGTAATTAGCAGCTCGTACATTTCACTAACAGATGCAACAGGTAACAACCAAGAACAAATAGTATGCAGAGCCACCAGTTTTATGGATCCAACAAATGGTTTCAGGGTACCAGTTGAAAATACAACAGTGTTAACTGAGAAGGTAAGTATTTTTAGAATAAAGTACCTCTTGCCTAGCCAAAATGCTTTAGGCTTATGTGGATTGTCTTATTCGAATTTTGATATGACTACACTGAATCGATTATTTCATTTTTACACAGTCATATGCTTTTGTTTTAACATTCAGATGAACTGTAATTGTCTGAAAAGCATGTGTGACATAAATCATTCGTGTATGTCGGATATAAGCATGGTAGCGCTTTGTATTGCATGTTCACATTTAAAGTATGTCACAACATAATTTACTACATGTTTACTTTGCATACGTAGTTGCTCCTGAGACGCCAACATTTACTTTTCAAACTTGTGCAACGTATTCCCAAACTAAACATCTTAAGGTGATCCGAGGTCAGTCCGTCTCTGGCAGATGTACTCCCAAAAGTGAACCGGGCTCAAAATTGTACTGGACACCGGTCAATAGTGGAAGTGGTGATGGTTTCGTTATCTTCAACGCCAGAAGACATCATAGTGGCAATTACACGTGCATAGCAAATAATGAAATGAATACAACATTTGGCGGTATTATCAATGGAACCAATCAGTCCAGTTTTCATCTAGACGTCTTTGGTAACTCACTATATTGTATAAAGTGTTCCATTGATTTGCATTTCAAACAATATCCAATTTAAGTAAAACATGTTATTTTTGTGCTTTAATGGCAAATTATACACGATATAAACTACACTTTTTGTTTCAGCACCAGCAGCTGCTCTGTTCATTGGCAATTATACAGTTTTTTTGAACACAAATATATCAGTTACTTGCCCCTACGCTCCTGGAAACTCAGCGATGTCGAGATTCACGTGGTTCCATGCTAATACTTCAAATATTGGATCTCATCAGAATCTTTCGCTTTCTAGTGTGCAACTTTCAGACGAAGGCTACTACAAATAAAGAGTCAACACAACTATGGAACCCACGGGATGTCCTACTGAAGAGGCATAAAGTGACACAACATGGATGTTCAATGTAAGTAAACAATTTACGTTTACTACGTACGATTATCAGATAGAAACGACGCGTATGACATCATGGTAATTTGGATCGAAATACGCTATTACGCATACATATATTGATAATTTATTTGTGTATATTTTAGACCCTGCTAAGATAAGTAGATTTTATGCCGAAGGGTGATATTTCGCGTCTGGTGTAACTATGAACGAAAGCCAGACTGTGACGCTAGTCTGTGAAGCTGACAGCGACCCTTTAGCGAAACTAGAAATCGTCAATATTACGAAAGGTGATGAGCGCTTATTGGTGGAAGCGCACAACAACACAATTTCTGTTCGTGTGGCGAATGCACGATGTGAATATGATATGGGTGCCTACCAATGTAAAGGCAAAAACATGTATCAACAGGTTCGCGAACTAGAGATCCGAATTGCATGTAAGTGAAGTTTATATATGTCATTTCTAAAATATATCTCTTAATTTCCAAATCGATATGAATTAGCTGCTTCATATTTGTTATTTAATATAATCAGGTTCACCAAGACCTTCACCATTTACTCCACCGATTGCAACAGCATATAGAAGAAGACATACATCAGCTATTTTATCGTTCACGGTCGTTGCCTTTCCATCACCCATTGACGCACCATATGTTTGGAGTAAGCAGATAGATTGTGAATGGGCAATACTTCACAATGACAGCAGGTTTCGAATTCATATATCAAATGACAGTCCTGCAGACAAACCTTTCCATATCACAACAACACATTGGCGATTTTTCAAGCTATTCGGTCCGTGTGAACAATAGCTTAGGATCTACAGAGCAAACATTTGTCATTCGAGCGAATGGTATGCTAAGTTAACTCTTGCTTTGCTTTGTGGCATGCTAAAAATCTGTTGATACTATATGACTCTCATATATATTTTATTGAATATCAAGCAATGCCATTGTTTTGCAAACTTACTTTAACCCATTAATGTCTAGTGGACTCTCCCATCCTTTTTATTGGATCAATTTATTGCCAAAATAAGGGATGCGTAGTTGATAAATTTCTATATTTAGAATATTTGTCACAGAAATCATGCTGCGTCTCATGTGGGTCTACTCTGTTTGCCAAGGCCTTTTTTCTAGACGCTAGGCATAAATGGTTTAAGACACGTAGTTATTAACATGAATTGTATTCCTCTTACTGAGCACAGTGACAATGCATGAACAATTTGCAGAATAAGTGCCTTGCATTTTATAGAGCAGCCGTCTATACCACAACAACTTCTTGTCGTCGATGCAATGGTGACTGAAAGTTCTATCACAGTTCAATGGACACCCGGATTTAATGGAGGTGAAGAACAATGGTTCGTGATCGGATTCAAAAAGGCAGCAGACGAATCCTGGACTAACGAAAACGTATCTTCAACAGTTACTCGATTGACTATTGGTGAATTAGCTGCGGGTACCGAGTATAAAGTTAAAATGTATGCAGAGAATATAATTGGCAAATCTGATGATACTACTGTATTAAGTGTGATAACAAAGTCTTCTATATCAGGTTTGTATTAAGGTTTTGCATTTGATAGTTTGCTGTGTTAAACATATTATTAAATTACATATTTTAAATTGTTTTGTTAAACATCTGGACGAAATCAACACGCATTTTTATATTCAAGATTATACCATATCAGAATGCTTCATATTTAGAATTGGTGTTGGCAGCAAATACATCGCATCTGCAGCAATAAATGTCATGATTCTTATTTGATTTCATCCGGAAGAATAAAAACAAATATTGCACAACATAATATGTATTTATTAAAAAATTACAAATGCTGACATAATGTCGATTGTTTAAAAAATCAAAATGGACTCTACCACCAGGTTTACCCGAGGATGTTTAAAACAAAAAAAAACTTAACAAAGTACACTGAGCTTAGACTCATTAGAATACTAGTGTTTTTACAAATGCGTTAACATAAATAAATAAAATCACGTTACATGTATGTAATATTTAGACAATTGATCATATAACAAACGAAACAATAACAGTCTAACACTTATAAAGTAAAATCTTTTTATTAAATTCAGAATATCAAGTGTTTCTGTTATGTTAATGGTCATTGGGACATGATCGATTCCGCAGTTCTATAAAGGTCATTAAAAATTCGTGTTAAAGCCAACCTATTGCATTATTGTTTAAGGAGAAATTGTATTTAAAATGATTAGCGGGATATACATGTGTAAATATTAACTCGCACTGTTTATGCCTGCAATTAGATAACGGATCCTCTCCAACGGTTGGGGCTGCAGTAGGTGGATCTGTTGCTGGAACTATCGCGGTAGTCTTGGCGGTACTGTGAGAATATAGAAAAGTGTTTAAACGTATGTATAAATGTATACTGAATAATCGTTTATGTTATTATATACAATATTAGCTTTAAATAGTTTATATACGAATACAGCGGTTTAACATTAAGTATATTGCTTTATTAAGGTTTCAAATACATATTCGAATACTTCTTTTTACCCCCAATCCAAATCTTTGGTGCGATACTCAAAAGTACTGGTACCATGCATTGATCATAGTAAGTGCACAGTGTTTGGCATACTTTTCAAAGGGCTTTTTATGTATTTTAAGTATGCATTTCCCCTGACATAGTTTTAAACTAAACATTCTCGTTTAACATATTATAACAAAGATTATAAAAAAGATTGGCCAAAACATGGAATGTCATTTTCATAGGAATTGATATACCAGTTTGAAGTCGAAAATGCCCCCATAGCCATAAAATGAGAAGATCCTTGTGGCATTTTTTAATTTTACATACACTTTTCTAATTAATTCATTGTAACGCAAAATTGTACTGATATGTGTCGAAGCCCTATCTGCGTAATGTACTTAGAATACATTTCGTCGAACATTTTCAGGTAAACCTGTTGAAGGTGCCCAGTACGATGACTTGTTCAATAGACAGTATGTTACAATTTTTTATTCGTTTACCTCCATAAAATTGTACTGCTTAGTTATGTTGTTTGTTATTTTTTCTGCGGGAAAGAATCAGAGTACGAAATATGCCATTTCATGCTCTGAATAGATGTCCCTTCTGCCAACACCAGTTCCGAATATGAAGCCTACCGAGTCGGTCTGATCTTGAATATATAAAGCGTGTCATTATATGCTTATATTTATAGCTATAAACTGAAATTAACACAATTTTGTTAAATTTAATGACAAATGAAATATTACACATTATATTATATAAATCAAATATAATCTATTGAATAAATTGAAAGAAATGTGCAATTATACCAAATTTTATAAATCCCATCACAAGTCAATGCTTTTCTGGTAAGGTAACCTATTTGGAAGGCATCATTTTGTTTTTGAAAATATTGGATTCGCTAAGTTTGTGTTCTCATTTGATAATTATTGTTTCGCTTATATATAAGGCATGCACACATTTACCACTTTAAACTATTTAATTGTCAAACAACACCATGTAAATATCACTGGCAGGAAATTAAGAGTTCAGTGTGCAATGACCTTCATGATTCTTTCAGCATTGACATAGTTATTCATACCACATGAAATACTTATTTCATTATATCGACGTTCATTACTTGCAAAATGTTTTATCATTATCATTAAAAGAGGAAAATTGTTCATATACATAAGTAATCTTAATATTCTATTTAAAATTTAAAATAAATTAAAAGATGAAAATAAGTTACTTTACTCTAGTGTCTATTGAATTCGATGTCCAATTGCCATCAAACAGAATACATGCAATACAGCATCAAACATAAACAATGCACATTGGAATATAGAATGAAAATCATTTTGGGTTTTCAAAGTTTGAAGGATAGTTTCATTTCAGAAGCCCAGCAAACAAACCAGTACGAAACACTTGCGGAAACTTCTTTTCATGAATATTCGGTTTTATCACCTAGTGGAAAACAGGATTATAGTGATATGAACCGTGTAAATAAAGTTACTGAAACTGATCGTGCAATCTTTAATCAGGAAAACGCCTATGTTAATTTGTCAGTTTCAGAGCCATAGATATTGTTTCATTTTGTAATTGGAGTTATTACATCAAAAAATATTTATAAAGCAAATTAAACTATTGGCACATTGAACGTTGTTTAATTAAAATATGTAATGAAAATAAGTTGTATGTGTGGAATATTTGAATTGAGAGTGTTTAACCTTTTTTTCATATTGAAACATATAGAGATAAATTTAATTGACCACAAGCGTATTTAATTTTCCGATATTAATGCAGCTTTTAAATTGAAGTTATCTACGCGTGTTATTATCAATCCGATTTTCGTTGATGTTTGAACTACTTTATTCTTACAATTATGAACATAAAAACATCTAAGAGTAAAATTGTAAGTTTTCGATTTTACGTTGAACCTTCAACGAAACAAGTGAATATAACAGTTACATGTAATATAATTATTAATTGCGAATAGTTAACAAATAAAAGACAAAAATCCGTTACAATATTACGAGCGTTTACCAATTAAAGGGATAAAACTCATATATATTTAAACTGTAATGTTATTGATATCGTTATGTTATTATTTTCGTAAAATTATATGAGTTAACACAAACGACATGCCTAACATGATTAACAGTATTTCAAAGATATTACTGCATCTATGGTTATTTGAATTAATTAAAAACCATTGGAATCATAACTTAAACTTTTGATCGTTCTTAGCACATGATTAATGTTCATGTGTTTTTTAAAGTGTTATTTATAGATACTTTTATGTGTTTGACTCATGTGCATGTTTGTTTTTATAAAACAATAATGTTTAAACGGTCGTGTTTTTTGTATTTTTACGATGGATTATTCCATTAGTGAGATGACCAGTTTCTATCAATTCACTACAGACATAAAAAGTAAAACAAAATCAAACGTTCAACGTGCAGATAGTCTTTGGAATCTATTCAAGCACCAGGGACAATTTGACGATGAAAACATTTGAACCATGTAAAATAATTATTAATCAAAATGCCATTGTGTCCATTAAAATTGTACATTTTCTTGCAATTTGTTGTACGTAATTGTTAAAAAATGGTATAATGACTGATTGTTCAATAATCTTTTAAAACTGTTGTCTTTATGTAGATGTAAGTATGCCAACACCACCAGCATAACGCTACTCGTTCTTAACATCTCATGGGCAATCTTTAAAACCTTTGATTGAAGAATATATGACATCAACACCATTATTTCGATTATTTAGTCGGTCATCGACCTCTTGCGGGAATCGCTATATAAACAAAACGCTGAATATGTTTATTGTGTGTGACATTGAGCTTTTCGAATGCCTTAAACACCGTTTAGTGCCAGACTTTGAGTGTGTTATGTAAATTGTTTTATGTTTTCAAAATATAACCTTGTATAAACAGAATAAATAAAGAAATATCTATGTATCACTATATATGTTACTTTGTAAAAACGTTTTAAAAACTAAAATTACGAATGAAGTAAACGAAGATTTTAAAATTGTTACAGCTGTATCATCAAATCGGTTTTAATTCTGGGCTTAGAGTGAGGTTTGGGATTCCTTCAACCGGGTAAAGCCACAGCTTTAATTATGTGTTTATGTCGCTGAAAAGGCTTGTAGCATTTAAAGACAATTTTACAGAGTTAGCGAGTTCTGTGAAATTTCGGGAAACAGAATCGATCGGGAGAAATAACTATTTGGTATATTTGGTAAACTTAGACGATATAGACATTCCATTGTAAATACTAAAACACACTAAACAATGTTTTCATTATGATTGAGAAATATGATAAAACACCAACAAATATACTTTAAAAAAGTGGGGCAAAATGGCATTGAGCAAACGCATAAACTGGCATAGGTCTGATTGGGAAACACGTAAAGTTAAAAGATCGCCCGTTGCAGCACATTTAGACGAACATGATCACACGTTTGATAACATTGTCCTGTGCTGTATTGAAGCTAATGAAAAATGGCCAGATGAAACACGAAAACTTCGTGAAACACACTGGATAAGGAAACTCAACACTATTAAGCCACATGGAATAAATAAAAACGACACATAAATATTAAACAATACTTAATGCAACAAGTTCACAATCATGTTTAGCATCTTATCGCTTATTGTTAAATCGATAACATGGACATTCTGGGCGAAAGTGTATACACACAGTTTCACTCAGCGTAAATAAAAAAAAAAATGACACATACACATGGAACAAGACTGAATACAAAACGTTTACAGCAAATGTTACTATTCTATTATTATATCGATATAATTAACTTCACGAGTGTCAGTCGAAAACACACGATTTTAGTATTCGGAAATAAATAAATACACATTCAACAAGACATACATATAAAAACAACACTAAATACCAAAAAGTTAAGTATATTGGCTGAGGCAGTTAAGTAACGATGTCATATTCTTGGTGTGTATATCGACACGAACGTTATATTGCAAGTGTGGTGAAAATTACCTGAGTTATGCAATTTATATTACTTCGTTATGTAACTGCTATAAGTAAACTAATTGAAAATTATAGACAAATTATTAAATATTTCGTTTATCAGGAAAACCTCATTTGAATTGGTACATGATTGTCATACTTGTACTATAACCAGAGAGTATGCATTACACATACACGTATTGACATTTAAAAATATAATTATGGATACCAATACTGTAGTGTTGTCTATTTGCATTAGGACGCAGCAAAAGGATATTTAAGTAAAATTTCTAAACATGTCGTTTTAAGGAACAATCAATACGTTTCAAACAGTTTTTCTGACACATTGAACGTACAATAATGTGTTTCGGTCGATGCCTTTCTGATTATTATTCTTAAAATCTATTTTTTTAAATGTTATGTGCAATTTATATCGTGCACAAATTCTTACAATTTTTTTTGAATTTGTTTTATTTTGTTGTGCAAGTTAAAAAAAAACTGACTTTGATTTGAATAGTATTAACTATGGAAAAATATGTATAAATTTGTGTGATACAGATTCTTATAATTGTCAAATTGTCAGGTCGTTTTTTCATTTGAATAGGGCTACTTTAGAACAAGTGTTGAGAAAAAAGGTATTTAAAAAAGTGTTACTATCTGTTGGTCTTGTTTAAGGCGAATGGCCGATTGCCCACACGATATTGGAGATACAAGATAAAAAAATTCAAAACGAACGCTTCACATAAAATATGATGAACGCATTTGTGGGGTTCCCCATCGAGCTTTAATCGGTCAAGGCGTAACAAAACTGAATACGGTCACAATGGTTGAATGCTTTATGAATATCCCCAACAAGCTATCAATATATCACATTTTCAAACTCGTTCAAGCAAAACATACGTGTTATATACGATAATATAACAGTATTAATTTAGTTCACGTGAACGATTTAACGCTCACACTAGACCGTCTTTCCATTTCGATCTTAAAACGTCCAAATCGGCTACATCGAAAGTTTATTAAAGAAGTGCCGTACAACACTAGCCATTACTTTGTTTACGAACAATGAAACACCTTTAAAATACACCGATGGTGCGAATATCACCAAAAAAGGCAAGAGACGGGTCCACATGCACTCATTGATGCTCCTTGCAATTGATAATCATGTCTGAATCTTATACGTTTTTTGGACTCTCAAACGGATACGGGGGATAATATCAGACGGGACTTTTTTGATTAAAACAAAATGAAAAACAACAAACAACATACACGCTTAAATGGTTATCTAAAACGTATCGTAACAATTACTACTATATATTACAGACTAATCGAATGTGCTTCAACAAATATGTGTACCGAAGTAAATGGTACCTGACAATTATGCTACAGACAATACAATACAAGGATTCAATAGGGGTGATCATTATTGGATATCAGCAAGTTGTTCTTAAACATTGGATTTACGAACTTTGTTTTGGTATGCATTAAAGGATTGCTGAAACCTATGAAACGTTCACAATATTTGAAGAACATTCCGTTTGCTGATCAACATGAACCATGATGATATCATTGAAAAAGCGAGCTAAATTTGAATTGTACAGTACAACCTATGTTTTATTATGTGGAGCTATCATAGTGTTCCTGAGTGATAACGATCAATGCGTTCTTTGCGCAACATGTTTAATTTAATAGTGCTCGTACAGGCGTGACACATATGCATACATGTTTTTATATAACTTATAACTGTCCAAATCGATAAATCTATCGTCTTTATATATCAATTGAGCAAACCAATTGAAATCAATTTCATAACTATTGAGTGAATACGATTTTTATTGTAATACGACGAAGAAAATAAATTATGTCATGCAAACAATTAATATTTTAACATTCTGTTGAATTTATGTTTTGATATACATCAAATAAAGTTTACTGTATCTTGATATTGTCATTCAGACTCTTAATGCTCATACACTATAAGCATCTTATATTGAGCACAGTGAAAATCCTGTTTGATTAAATATCGCATTAATTATCTTCAAGACAAGTGATTAAAATATGTACTTATTTCATGCCAAACATAGAATCCTATTTTGCACGAGAACACCCTTTTAAACTGGGGATTAGACTAGTCATCAAACGTATACTGTAAACAACTATTCTTTTTATATTTATGTTGATCGGTAATGTCTAGTTAAAGTCAAACGATCATACCAGGAACACTGCCAAACTATTTTGTCTTTGTGCGATCATACACCATATTACCATAAACAAACATTCATACGTAATCGTGTGTGTGCACAAATCAATTATCTTGCATCTTTCGGGACAGGTTGGATGTGCAGTAAGTGGATCACGAGCGGTATAAATGTACACGTTTGTATCTTTTGAGTTAAGTTATGTTTATTCCATAAAAGTAGCATTGAACATATTTACGAATATATCGGTTTATTAGCAAGCGGAAGAATTCATTTAGGTACTTTATGCTTAGTTAAATAACTCTCTATTTGACGCCCTCTTCCACAAAATAAAGTATCATATTCCTGTCAACCTGTTACCTGTTGTGGTCAAAGCGTCAGCTAAGACCAGCTGGCATTTTTGCCGCCGAAATAATTACATGTGACTCAATGATAAGTCAGAGAACGGTATTACAAACAAGGTAAAAGTGTACAATATCGATGGGAAGGTCTTATTGAACACATATATATCTTATAGTATGCACGAAAGGTGTTCCCGAAAAAAATAGTTTAAGAAAGCTTTATGGGCATACAATTCAGAATAATCATATGAATACACTGTTAAGTTGATTCTTTTTTATTCCACCCTTAATAAAAATATTCTATAATGTTGGATAATTTCTTTCTTACACAGAGTTCAGTATGCGAAACTCGCGGACATTGCATTTCACGATCATAAGGTTATATCAGATTGCTTAAATACAGGATAACAATGTAAAAAGCCGTGTCTCTGAAAGATCAGTAAATGATTGCACACTGTGGAGAGACTAAAACGCCTGTGTAGTGGATGTGTGATTATTGAAACCATGAACATCGAACGATGTTGTTCCTTGAATGATCATCACTTGTATTCACATTATGCAATGTATTGAATTGCAATGGTCAGTGGTTGTTACCTTTACATAATCGATATTTGAATTATTGTTTTTGACATATGTACTATGCATACTGCAACATGTTATTGATTGTTATTGACCTCATAAGCCTATTTTATTATTCATTCAGCATGCAGCGTCTACATATACATTCCTTAAGACAAAATTTGTTTATTCAGACGAAATTGGCAATGGTTAAGTGTTTTGTTCACTCCTTGATCAATTTATACTGAAAATTATCAACTTCATCATTAACGAAACATTTAATAAAATGATTAGTGTAAGTTTTTAACTAAATTGAACGATCATTTACGAAACTGGATTATTACCGATTATACCATTTTGAATTGTAGACACTAAACATATTCTTTTAAGTAAACAAAATCATTGATTCTTTATTCTTCATAACAAATTAAAGCGTTTATTACCGGGAATGGATAAATGCCACATATATTTATTCATGAACTTCGATATCTTTATGATATTTTGATTGATTATATTTTTGTTGAGTATAGACACTATTCATTATGTTTTTATACATGTTCATATTTAACAATTGCTTTAACGATCATTCATGTTTTATTTGTACAAGGGATTCGAACCGTCAACGTGCTTCTTGTGTTTGGTGGTTACTTAAGCACAATGGTGTGAATTCAATATGCTTAACATAACAAATATGATTAAACTTCAATATCAGTTTTGCTAGTGTTCAATTAGGTTTGTACATTTAATCTAAAAATTGTGTCTTGCATTTCAGTGTAAACTAATAGAAGAGGTTGACAAACGTCTTTTTTCATGTTTGTGCAAAATCGCGCAGTAATTAAAGATGAATGATATTTAATTCCCCATTTATATAAGTTATGTCATGTTTAAATTCAATCTCCACGCAGAGTTGTCGTTCCTTGCTCTCACATACAACTCTGCGAAAGGCTCAGCACGCCATTTTGTCTATAAAATAGCTAAAACCGAACAAACGCATTCAATGTATAATTGAATATATATTTAAGATCGCATGCATTAAATTAAGAAATATGACTTTTAAATGTACGATAAACCGTGCAAAAACTTGCGAGTTTTAATGCAACTCTTTGGAACTATTTTATTGCCCATTTACGCAGATGGAATAATTTCACGCACTTTACAAATGTCAACAATTGAACATAATGTTTATTGAGTGACGTTAGGAATTGCTTCGACGTGTGTATGTATGTTGGTTTCTTAACATCAGGAAACCATATCAATTTTATAATAATGAATTAAGACTGATATAAGATATCATGGTATGAGATGGTTTTCTTTAATGCAGTGAATGCAATGTAACCGTCGTGCAAGAGATTGTTTAGTATACTGTAACCTCAATGATGAACGCTTGGTATGATCATGACATGAATGAGACGCTTTCATAACAATAGTCCGTTCTGAGCCCAACACAGAGGTGAATGTAATGTAACCGTCGTGCAAGAGATTGGTTTAAATTAACACACCGTCTAAGTAGCTAAACCAAACTTGCAGCAGATAACTATAAACGAAAATTGAATCTGTAGTTAGGAGTTGCATATTTGTGTTTTTTTTTGTCAATGCTGAAAAGTAAATTTATATAATCATTGTATGCATTCATGAAATTAAATCTGAAAATAGTAACAATTAAATGGTCTATAATAAATTCACGTTTTATAACAATAAATAAAAAACAAATATATTTGTAAAGCACACGATTACCAAAGCAGCGTTGTTATGGTTTTCTATTCGTTATCTATATTTACAAACACTGAAAAACATGTTTCAAAGAAACAAACAATGTAAGTCATCCGTTTATCATTCGATACGGCATGGGATAAAATCATTTATGGCATGGTGTGCCTATTTATCGATAATGCCTGATGTTAGAAAAAGAATGTGTAGATGAATTTAAAAATAAACGTAAAAAAGCTCAACCTGCGCGTGAAATAGACACTTTATGCAAATGAAGGTCAATTTCGGTGAAATGATATAATTGCCTTAAATTAGTAAAAACGTAATAAACAGATTATACAAATAAACACAGAATATAATTTTTAGTATTAATTTCGAATCGAAGTGGTATTCTACATTTTATTATATAAATAAGACACACAATATATGCTAGCAAGTGCACATATATTTTTTCGTAATAATGGCAAATGAAGTGTATTGGTAAGAAAAGACTGAATTCTAATATTACACATACAATATGACAATCGTCATATAAAAACTGCTTATATGTTTCATTATGAATAGTGCGTGTGTTCAACACTATCAATTCAAATATCAATCATAATCCCCCATGCCAATGCGCTTTTCACATATACACGTATGTAACTAGCATCTCATATTATATATGCACGTGTTCAATTTAGTAATTTTACAAATGCAAGAAACATACGTTACTTTGTTTAATTTTCAGTCTTCGATAATACTAAATTAACGTAGACTTTGTCTTCTCTCCGCACTGCACAATCATTATCTGAAGCTTCAGATTCACGGTTAAGAACACTAATCCCCTCTGTGTCGCCACTTGATATGACCGAATACTGATGAAACGAAGTTTCAGCCAATGTTTCGTACTGGTTTATGTGATGGGATTCTGAAATAAAATATTACTGAAATTGATTTCAGCTGTTCCGATAGTCTTTCAGCGGTTAAAAAACAGCTTTGCGTTAATTGTGTAAAGGCGCTGACTGCATTTCATTAATCTTTATATTTCTGTGGTGTTTGATGTTAATTCTTGCTCTGTATGTGGAATCGATTAAGCTTTGTATAGTACGATCAGAATAATTTATCTCATAGGAATATGTTTAAATTTTAAACAAATCCTATGTATTATTTTTTTCTCTTAGATATGGCAAGAATTTTATACATGATTTAATTTTCAAAATCATTACACCATTGACGGCTTTATCGCCGCATACATATTTTAAGAACATTAATGACTCTATAACTTATTCAAAAAAAAAACATACCGATTCTGTACTCTTCATATTTGGAGCTGGTATTGACAGCTGACACGTTTGTACTGTAGCAAAAATATCATGATTCTTATTATTGCTTACACTCAAGTATCAAATTCTGGAAATAACAAACAAGAGGCGAAGTATTAATTACATTCTGAAGAATAATTAAAAGATAGCGCAATATAATGTTCAATTCTGAATACTAACTTACAGAAAGCGCAGTGTTATATTCAATACTGGAGAGTAATAAACTGTAAGCGCAGTATTAATGATGATATAGATATTAACGAATCTTATCAAATATTTCACAATGGTTGCATACTGTCCTTTGAATAAGTCATCGTAAGGAGCACCAGCATCAGGATTTCCTGAAAACGAATAAACACTAGACTCGACGCACACGCAGTGCTTAAACCATACTTAAAAATGTATTACATTTATAACTTATACTTAATTATTTATCACCACTTAAAGTGTGTAATTTGTGGATTGTGCTCAGCTCCAAAAATGGTTCATCAAAAAGTATACTAATAATATCTGACATATTTATGTAGGTAATGAATAAGTAAAATGTTTCAATCTCAGCAGATATGTCCACACTTTGATCACACCATTGTTATAGTGCACAATAAGATCGTACATACAATTGGGAAATCAAATACAAAGCAGGCCAACTGGCTATGCAATAACTCAATGAGATATTTGCTAGCTACTACCCGATATATTCGTGAATTAATTGTGAAATCCTAGTGTATATACAAATAAATCAATTTTTAAGCCAGAAAATGCATACTTTTCAACGTAATCGAGTTCCTACATTTCCAAAGAACAATGCAGATGACTATCACAAGAGTTCCACCGACAGCCCCTCCCACTGCAGCTCCGACAGGTGAAGATGATCCATTATCTATTTAAATGCATAAAACAGTGTGGGGTGATATGTGTTTTTACAGCCTTATTATAAATCACATCTTTTGACATATTTCATGTTAAGGTAATCAGACATATTAAAAATATTGACAGGGTTTCAATATCGGTAGCAAATGAACACGAAGAGGAATACAAAGAGAAAAAAATACAATTTAACTATTATATTGGGTGCAATTATTAACCTTTCTAATTAAATAATTAAATAAATTATTTATTAAACCATTTAAAAATGTTTAGGAATTAACTATTGTTTGTTGAAATCAAGCACCCTATTTTATCATAAAGAATGGTTATAGGGCAAAGTGTGTTTAGGATCGTGTGGGAACGTATGGTCTACGGACACACCGAACACCCGACCAACCGACGAGGTGCAAGACAAAATATATTTACGTTTCTTCGAAACTGTGTTCAATTAACTTATATATATATCTCATTACTATTAAATATGCATCATCGGTATAAATGTTTGATAATTATTAATACCTTTTCAAAATATATTTAGCGCGCATACTTATTATTGATAGAATCTGTTCTACAAATTAATTGTTTCTTAATAAAAAACGATATGGTTGTTTATAAGTGTATTAGTTTTATCAGTATAATACGGCGATATTTTGAAGCACTTACCTAAATGTTAAGTGCAGTGGCCTTGATGTTAGTATTTTTAACAGCTTGATTTTGCATGATAAACCAATACGATTTGATGATATAGCCATCTGCATAATGTCTACAATTATACGTTATGCAATCTATATACACGAAATTCGTCATTAACGATCACCTATACTTAATTATTCATTTAATGCCTTCATCTTAATTTGATAATAAACATTTTCAACTTGCGTCAACGTCATAGAACGGCAAATGCAAAGCAGAGAGGTCGAAATCGACATGCATAGTGTCATTCTTACCTCTTGTGTATATTCAGAGATAATTTAAAAAATTGCATACCAGCTTTGGCTCGCGTAACCAATGTTAAAACAATTGTTTCATCTGATCTTCCAACTGAATTTTCTGCATACATTTTGAATTGATACGCGGTTCCGGCAACCAGTCCTTCAATCGCTATTCGAATGATATGATCAAGTATAGTTTTGTAAGTCCATTTTTTTCCTGTTTCTTGTTTATATCCAATAACGAACCATTGAATTTCCCCGCCATTAAATCCCGGTTTCCATTCAACGATAACAGAACTGTCTTTGACCGGATCTTCAGATACACGGAATTGCTCTGGTGTAGCTGGCTCTTCTGCAAATAGGAATTATAAAATACCATTTATCTAACCATCTTAAACGATATAATGTGTAAAAAGTCGATCTGAAACACGCAAATACTAAATATCAAGTTTTTACTTTAAAAGAGCTGCAAGGTAAATTGCATCATATTATTACCATTCACTAGAATAACAAATGTCTGTTCTGTGGTTCCAATATCATTGTTCACTTTTACCGTATAGTTTGTAAAATCGTCTGCCTGCACTTGGAATATTGAAAGGTTTGTTTGAAGTCTGTTTTGAGAAATTTGTATATGAAGTCTTCTCGAATCATTGACAACAAACCAGTCTTCATTTACTTTCTTCCGCCAAACAAATGCCGATGAAGTGCTTGGCGGAGGATACGCCACGATAGTGTAAGTCAGAATTAAACTGCTGTTAATTTTCGTCATAACTTTAGGTGCCGGGGGCATGAACGGAGAAGATCTCGGTGCACCTTCATAAACATAAAGTTTTAATTATTAATCATAGCGTTAATTGAAAATGGTTAGCAACATTAGAACATTTCTTAGAAACAGAAAAACTAATACATGTAGCAACTCACATTTGATCTTGACCTCAATCGCTCGAACCTGCTGAATTTTATTGTGCGTGTTGTTCGCCCTGCATTGGTAGATACCCATGTCATATTCACATCGTGCATGAGGAATATATGCGGATATTGTGTTGTAATACTTTCCACTCAGTAAATCATTTTCACCGCGAGTATTATTTATTAGTAGCATAGAAGGCAGAGGGTCGCCTTCAGAATCACAGTATAATAGTACCGTTTCATTTTCGTTTACAGTAATAATTTGCGAATTCTCAAATCCGCTAGCATAAAACCTCGTTATCTCGGCGGCGTCTACAAAATAATTAGATCATGCAAATAACAAAGTTTAAATATATCGGACGTCAATAATACTATAAAAGACATTTTCGTACATACATATACGTATTTACCATTCACTTACATTGTACATCAACATAAAATATCGTTTCATCGTATGCCGGTAGTGCACAACATCCTGTGGGTGTCATTGTGTTGTTTACTCTGCATTTATAAAAGCCCTCGTCAGTGGTCTGAATGTTTGTCAACGAAAGGCTTTGTTGTCGTCCAACAACACGATATGTATTGACGTGTGTCCATGTAAAATTCGTCTCAGGGGGATTTCCAAGTGTGTAAGGGCACGTGGCAGATAAAGCCTGGTTTCTCAAAACGGTTTTATTCTCTATATTATGTACGGTCACCGGAACTGAAGTGATTAATTGCGCAACAAGTATATCGCAATGAAGCATCGTTAAATGCATGGACGCCTCTAATTCATAGTATAATATCTCTTCATATTAAGTTAATTTATTATGTGACTGATAGGATGGAAATCAATGGTTCTGCACATAGAATGTGTATTAATTGCTACTGTAAGATAAATATACAAAGAATACATGCTGAAACTTACATAATATGTCAAGTGTAAATATGACATTGACATGCCCAGTAATAACTTGTGGTAGCAATGTTGAGTTCATAATATTATTAACATCAAGTGTGAAATGACCGTTTGACAATACGATTGGTATTGTAAGTTGTTGTCCATCTTGTTTTATTCCGCCTGGCAGTGTCCATGAATAGCTCGTGGGAGGGGGGCTACTCTTACTTGTACAATACATATTCATTGGTTCATTTGTAATTGCCCGAATAGTATTTACTGTTATTATCTTATCTCCGATTGAACAGGTTGGGGGTAACGGTGAATCTGTAAAAAAAATCAACTATGTTCAAGGTATTTTTCAGCCGTGGTATCCATACTGTTTATGTTTAAACAAATTATGTAATATTAAATTGGTGTGTCCTCCAAAGGGATTAACATTAAGGGTGTGATTGCATTCAATAAATACATACGTCTTTAAATGCATTACTATAAGTAATTAGATAAGTTTTTGACAGGGTTTGAGGAGATGAAAGGTAGTTTTGGATTCGATTTCAAATATTGCGGATATTGTGTGAATATTAACCTTCATATATTATTATGCAAACAATTGTATTACTATTATATTCGCATCCATGTATTTGTATTTCACACATCATTCATGTTTAAGTGTGTACCTTACTTCTTTACATTTAAATTCAGGTCAATGAATAGCTGAATGATGTTATTTATTAAATATGAAAGCTAATACAATGATAAAAGGCAGTCAACAGCACTATGATTTAATCACACGAACATTTTGAATGATGTATACCTTTTTTTTTGGTTATGAACCTATACTGATGGTTTGACGTAAGTTTTATAATACAGATATTAATATAACAACATACGTCATTCATCATGCGATCACACGAACAAAATACTCACAATCAAAAAATGTTCACTTAAGAGAAATCAGACACATATTCCTTATGGACGATTGAAGGATTCAACAACATTTGAAATTAATTTGCATTATTTTCAGTGAGTAAGTCATCTCATCGAGACACTTACACTTAAACGATACAAATTGAATCACTGGTAATGTATTATTATTATTTATGTGTTAAACATTAATTACAGGGAAGCATACTTACATAAAATGTTAATCCATAAAGCAGTGGTATTAGAGCGTGTTTGTGTAGTTCCATAGGTTGGCTTCATAACATTTGAGGCCCTGCATGTGATCATGTCTGTGTTTACTCTATTATCCCATTTAAGTTCAATTAATGTGTTGTTAATTACGGAACCATTCGATAAGAGCCATGATATGTTTGGCGTTGGATTTCCAGAGGAGTTGCATTCCAGCGACGCAGTACTGTTGAGTGTTACGGAAATGTTGTCGCCGATAATAACTGATTTGTGTAGAATGGTCGGCCTTGATGGAACAACTTTAAAAATATCAAAAATAATTGTTTAATATAAAGAACTGATGTTACACATTTTATTATGGATACACAAACAAAAAAGGGAGTCCGAAAATATTGAAAAAGTAATAACCAATAATATATGTATACGATTAAATCAGTCAGTACACACTAATTCGCTTACCCAACACATTGATATTGAGCCTCGCGTTTGATATGATGTGTCCGTATCCGTTTGAGACTCTGCAATAAATACTTGAACCATGATCTTCCACTGTAGCTGTAATTGTAAGAGTACTCGTCGTTACGTCTCCTGTTGTTTGACTACTACTAGTTGCTGTAATATTTACATCATTGGTGTTATCCGACGGAGTGTTTTTATCTAAATACCAAGTAATGGCTGGTGTTGGGCGGCCAGCTGAGGATATGCATTTAATGACGCTGATGGGGACTTTTTGTAACACGGAAATCGTCGGTATGGCAGGAATCAATGTTACAAATGTCACTGGAACTATAGAGAATTAACACTCATATTAAGGCATTATGTTATTTCAGGATAAACATGTTTTATTCGTACATCTACAAAGTTGTATGTTTTTTCACAATAAGATATGTAAGCCAAAGGTATATAATATACGTTGAAGTCTTAAATCTAAATAATGATACATTTAACAAGTACTCTGATATTTAACTTATAAACATACCTGAGAGTACCAAAGTCAGCGATGACATGTTCGTTGTGTAAGAGATCGAACACGAATAATTGCCAACAGATGAATGTGTAAAATTTATAATTGTCAAATTGAACATTCCAGTCTCAGTATCGTATGTTACGCTGTACAAACTATTGTTTACTACACTTAATTCTCCAAATACATAGTACGCTACATGTGAACCATTGTGTCTAAAATCTATTGCAACTGTTGAAGGACACACTTGACATGTCAGAGAAATACGAGATCCCAGATCAATCAGATTCGTTTTTGCTGACAGGGTTACATTACAGGAACAGATTTCTGAAACATAAAAAAACAGCAATTAAGCAAACGATGACACCATCAAGCAGCCAAAAAATTGACGTTCCCACTTTGAATATGAATGAATAAATAAATTAATCGATATCTCACCCATGTACCTTTTATATATCTGCAATTTGTCGCCCACATCGCCATTGTTAGGAACCACAGTCGCATGTTTGAGCCACTTTCAACAGCGTTTTTAAAGTGAATAATGTGTATAAAGATTCGAGTACACTTGTCAATAAGAGAAATAAACACGCTTTAAGGCGAAGAAGTGATGATACTGAAACGACACGACAACCTCGTAAACACAACACCTTCATTTTCGTATAATAATTTATCATACAGTTACTATTAACACAAGGACTAATGAAGCTCCAGAAACAGTATATTGACATATATTTCTAGAATAACAACAACAACTAGTACTACTACTACTGCTTCTTCCACCACCACCACCACCACCACCACCACCACCACCACCACCACCACCACCACCACCACCACCACCACCACCACCACCACCACCACCACCACCACCACCACCACCACCACCACCACCACCACCAACCTCAGGTGATCCAGATCAAATTGTGCCGATATATCATTGGCACCAATAATCTGACCATGTTTAATGCAGGTTGGGCACTAATAACCCCCAAAACACATGTTTGAGCACTAACAAATCCTCTATGACTATTAAACAGTACACAAAATTACAAAGGGCCATACTTCAGTCAAAACTGGTCGCAGCAAAATTCATTTTCTAACGATCGATCATCTTTACGTTTAGGTCATTCAGTCCTGAAAGTTTCAGCGATCCGCAAAAGCATTAGAAAGGTCTCTAGAATGGTGACAAGTTCTTCGAATATTTGACGATGTTTCCTTTTGTTTGGACGCATATGGCCCATATTCGAACCCAGCCAAGACGTTGTAAAATGTGAACATTCTGATCAAGATTAAATCAAAAGAGTGGCCTCAAGTGAAGTTAAAAGTTCTCTCTACGATTTGACATGTTAACCAAATTTTTATATGCACATGACCCAGATTCAAACTCGGCAGAGAGAAAATATTTGACCAAGTTTCATAAATAGTAATTGGTTACAATGTTTTTCTAAGACTTGAGCCGGTGACCTAGTTTTTTGGACACAATTCAGATTAAAAGTCAGTTTATATATTGTCAAGATAATCGTTTTGACCAAGTTCCATCAAGCGAAAACGAGCTAAAAGAAAGTTGACGAAGCACGACGGGCGACGATGGACACTATGATGATAACAAAAGCTCGCCATTAGCACTTCGTGCTTCGTTGAGCTGAAAATGTACGCAACATCAAAATAACCAATTGCCAATTGATATTCAACAATAATGCATCGAATAACAATTTGCAAAATAAGTATCCTTCGTGCGCGGATCTCGTGGTCTTTGATCAAACTATTTACAACAAATGCATAAACAACCGGAAACAAAGCGGGCAAAATGCAGCTTTGTTCAACGATTAATATAATTCGAGTTTCTGAATACGATTGATTGAAAACTTTTGCATTAAAATATTTAATTATTTGTTGTGGGGTAACATATTTTATGAAAAGTGAAGGCGTTGCAGAAAACCGAGTCAATATTTTGTGTTGGTGTGTGAAGTCACGTAAGCATAAGGTTGTGTTTTCACAGCGGTTCTCTTAAGTAGATTGCAATGAAATTCGCTAAGTAATATATGGTCGATTTGTGTCGGTGCGGCAAATAATTGCCGGATACGGTTCCACCGGTCTCGAAACTACATATCTTTAGGATAACGGTGTTTGCCTGATGCATCTTACGACCCTTTGTGTTTATTGCTAGTACTTTTTTCGCCCCATCAACCTCGCACGTATGACATCGAATACAACAGATTGCACGTGTAGTGCGGGTGTAAGGTACTACGAGCAAAAAGGTAGAGGTAGGGTCAACGATTTTGAAGATTGCAGTCACATGTTCTATGTCTCAATTTGTTTGGGAGTCCAAGGGTGTATGGGTAATTTGTCCGTGGTAAGGGCCCGTATTCGGACCTTAAATGTCTCATAACCATAAAAATAATGTCATGTTTGGTGTGAGGTAAAACATAATTAATGCTTAGTTTCCTCAATTTGCAAAAAAGGAATACGTTGTTACCACGGTAGACAACACCTGAATAATTAAGCAGAAAATTATACCTAGATTTATTTCCCTTTGATCTAGAATTGTATAAACTAATTGACACCGCACATGCTAATCTATCTTTATATGGTATAGTTCAAACTTTGTCAGGGAAAGTGTCCCCATATGTGTTGCGAAATAATCTACCGAAAGATATAATTTTATGATTGAAATTCTCAAACAAGAAAAGTTATATTTAAACTAGTTTTTAATAATAATTTCTGAAGAAGATAAAGCGATTGTCTTCAATAGCTATTGAACGTACTTTAAATTAAAAATTCAGTGTGGTGAGAAAACCCTTTTGAATTTCAACCGGTAATACAATCGCAACTCAAGGTTAAGTTTACGCTAAAGCGGTATATCTTCCTGGTCTCACAAGTGCGTTGGCATTGATGACCAGCTATTCATAAGTTCAAATATTGACAAGTTTAAGCAGCGCTTTTTATAGATTATGTATTGCTTATGTAGACAATATTTGTATCAATGTGGGGTTATTATTTCTGCCTAGTAATCACGAAGATAGGTAGGAACTATATTTCAGTCATAATAAAACGCAATTATAATTGTTTAAAAAATTAATTGTAAACATTATCCTAGTTAAGGTTAAATCCACGCATAGGCAAGCGATTTAAAGAACCACACACACATATTTTAGCAATCAGAGAAAAGCCTAAGGTATTAAAAGAAAATGCTTATCAAAATGCTATAGATTTAAGTGGGATTTTCTTTGTTATATTGTGAGCACAAATCAAGTAATGAAGTCTTTTTGTCAAGGATACGTATTAAATTATATGTATCAGGTCTATATTGATCGTTATCGGTACCCTTCTTTGTATATTCAATGCGTTTCAAGGGATTCAGATTCTAATAGAGTGGTAATAGTAACTGAATTATTTGGATATCGCGGTCTGTTATAATGGGAATGGGAATAGTCACCGTGTTCAGCAGGGCAATGGTGATGATATAACATAATACTAATTATATAGTCAAGACGTTCGGTCGTTCTCGGATTCTTAGATATTGTATATCGCCACAGGTTTTGAGGTCTCGGATTCTTACATAGTATGTATAGTCAACTATTCTATGGGTCTCGGGTTCTAATATAGACGGTCACGTCACTTGATATTTGGGTGTTGGGAAATGTTTAAGTGTGTATGATTACCGGGTTAAGTTGATCTCTGGTTTGTATATAGTATGCGTCTTCATCGGGTCCAGTTGGTCTCGGGTTTAGTTACCGGGCTATGTGGACTCGGGCTCTTCGCTAGTGTGTTTAGTCGCCGGATTATGTGGTCCTGGATTATTAGCATGTGTGTTAAGACACCGGATTCTGTGGGGTTGGTTTCTCAATTAGTGTGAATAGTCAACGGTTTTCTGGGTTTCAGGTTATGAAGTACTGTTATGATTACATCACTATACTCAAAATGTGATGTGGGCCCCGGATTGTTATATGCTATGTATAGTCATCGGGTTCTGTGGGTCTTGGGTTCTTATATAGCCAGTAGATTCAACGATTATATGGGTCTCAGGAAATGATATAGTATGAATAATCAGTGGATTATGTGGGTCTCGAGTTTTTTTACATATTGATATTAATTGTATACTTCGGGTTTTTTTGGTCTCAGATTGTGATACCGTGTGCATAGTCACCGGGTTCTTTGGGTTGCGGATTGTGATATAGTGTGTATAGTCACTGTGTCCTTTGGGTCTCGCATTTTTATACAGTGTGCATAGTCACAGGGTTCTTCTGTTCTCGAGTTTTGATTTAGTGTACATAGTCACCGAGTTCTTTGGGTCTCGGGTTTTGATTTAGTGTGCATAGTCACCGGGTTCTTTGGGTGTCGGGTTTTTATATAGTGTGCATAGTCACCGAGTTCTTTGGGTCCATGGCATTAATATAGTGTGCATAATTACTGGGTTCTTTGGGTCTCGAATTTTGATATATTATGCATTGTCACCGGGTTATGGGGGTCTCGGATTCTGAACAAAAAGCGCATATTTAACGGGTTCTGAGGGTCTCTGATATTGATCAATAACATAGGTCATATTTGTTATGTCCATGCTTGTTTTATGTCTCATGGATTTCTTCCCGTTACACTTCCTATTTTGACGCATTCACCAGAATTTCTAGCGTCATCTAAGTTTGTAATGTACTTACTATACAGCAACAACACCCTCTTCTGCATTTATTACATTTTAAATTATGAAATTTTAAACTACAGTTTGAAAGCAAGTATTCTCATTATAGTGGATACCTTTAAGTTACAAAGCATTAGCTCGTTTATTTAATTCACTACGTAGCTGCAGCAATAAAAGGGCTATCCGTAATATCATTTATGTTAACAAACTGTTAGAAGCCTATATATCTAAGTTATCAAAGTTACACAATATTAGGCAACTATTTACTCGTAAAATTGTTGACTAAAAAGTAGCAGTTACAGCTAACTTACCATCATAAACGTGTGTGTACATACACATGTCGGTATTGTGAAATTAAATAATAAATATACAAAAATTATACAGTCAACCATACGCAAAGATTACTATGTTTACGCACATTTATGACTCATTGGTTCGGAGCATAGCTCCCTCAACCCCAGCCACCATTAAACACAACGTATGATTGTCGATTAAAATATAATCCTTATTTGATACGGTTTAAAGTTTTTTTTGTATTGTCTTTTTAAACAGTTTTTACCATAAACAATATATATAACAAAGTTAAACTATGTGGGAAATAAAACGGATTTTGATTACATAAAACAAAATCCTTTCGCGTCTGGAAGGATTTTATCGGACCTTTAACAGAGGTAACACTACGAGGAGTTTGCGAGAATTAGTCATTTACATAAGCTAAATACTTACTTAAATAAACTTTACCACAGTGTATGGTAATATCTGCGAACGACAACTCTCCTAAGCGATTGCTATAAAGAAAGAACAATACTTCGGTTTTTATTGTTAAATATTTCAAAACTTTAACCTAAAAGATATACACTCTTTCAATTGTTCAGCTTGTATTAATAATGAAGCTCATAATATTAACGATGCAATGATCACATCACAAGTTATGTATAGACAATAATATTTACCTACCTCGCTTCCTATTCCCAACGAAACAACTCAAGTAAATAAATGTATTATTGATACTTACTTAATTATATGTAACCAATCTATCAAACATATATTTAATGAAACCCCACAAAGATTATAAAGACAGAAATTCGTGTCAAGACCCGCTAGTCTTTTATTTAACTCAACATATGACAAAACCTATACGCAAAATAAAATAAACATGATTAAAGCTATGAACAGACACGCGTTGTGACACACGCTACATTAATAAACATTCAGTGATACTTTTATCGCAACACTTTCATCAATCTTATTTCTAAATAAAACGGTTCAAGACATCAATTTTTAATTTTGCACATTTGTGTGTGAGATCATTTGTTATAAAGGCAAATTAAAAGTAGCCCTGGCACTATTGCAACATATGCCGTTGTAGAATGATGCGAATTATATAGATTTTCGTTTTCGTATTGTTCTTTCCTATGAACGCCATGATCGAACCAAACATATTTGTTTTAATATTTGATTTAAAATAGTGTGCATGTAATAGGACGATTGCAGACTGTGTAAATTAACACAAGATCGTACCGCAATGCAACACGTGTATTACACCAATATTACCTCGTCAAAATATTATGAAACATAATTGTTACCAGTTGAACATGGATGCAATTACACGATCTAGAATCAATAAAAATTAATAGTCGCCAATAAACCCCGCCCTCATAAGCATACTTGGAACCGAGTGGACGGTGATTATCCCATCTGGCGATCGGAACGAGAATTACTCGTGACGCCGCTGTGTCAGCATACACGACAGTGTAACGTGGCTTGACAATTCTTGCTTGGACCCGTATGCGAGAATTGATGAACACCCGATCGTCAATAAGCTGATATAATTGGTTTTGGATGAGACAATTGTATCCATCAGATCAATAATTTAAATAAATCATACTGAGCAACCAGTAACGGATATTTATTAAGCGGATATTTATTAAGAGCATATTCAATGGAGAATAACTGTTAAATGAATTTGACTGAAAATATGTTTAGAATTTGAAATTTTGTCACTTTTTATTCTAAAGTGATAGAGAGATATTGCTCGCTAAAAGAGACTTGCTCACAGTGTGGCAGAATTACAATTTTCAAAAAAAATAGATTCAAAAACGTATGCATTATATTCACATACAATTGTATTTTTCGCGAATAAGAATTATGTTTAAAACAAATGTCCGTTTATAAAAAAATGATCAATCGAAATCGAAAAAATAAATAAAGGATATGCAACGCTGGACAGTGATGATTTAGCAAAACATACCCACATCTTAACTATGTTTAAGTTACAAAACCACGCGTGTTGTAGTGATAGCGAGCTAGCATTTGTTTATAGATGTAACGGGTTCGATGACCAGGGAAGACATATTGTGTTTCTTTGCAATTATTAGTATTATTATAAAAACATTTCGCATATTCGTTTATTTAATAAATAAACTTATTGATTTTTCTAAAATTACTTAAATCTATGAACACGCCCATTTAATGTTTATTCATCAAATCATGAATCAATAGAATACTATGAGATATTTACAAATAATTAATTGGTTCACATTCCATACATTGACGAAATGCATTTATAAATAGAACAATTAGGAAATGTTAGGACACGTGTTGCGTTTGAAGTGTCTTAAACAGAAAATACAAACTTGCCCAAACGCCTTATGTACATCAAATGTATAAATGATGTGTCCACGTGTCATATCTTCCTGTATGGAATGAGTGATGTATTGGACGTCATCATTGATGACGTTCAATCGAACGAATGATAAAGGGGGCTAAGTTTCGTTAAGCTGAGGCATATATCCTTGGATGAAAATAAATTTGTTGCTGCAATTTTAATGGACCTATCTAAAGCGTTCGATTGTCTCCCTCACGACTTGATACTGCTAAAACTTAAAGCATATGGTATGTCCGAACACTCAACCGATTTGCTAAAAAGTTACCTCTCACATAGAAAACAGTGTGTCCGTATGGGAAATTTAAATAGTCAGTTTTTACACCTATACAAAGGAGTTCCTCAAGGGTCTATTCTTGGGCCGGTTTTATTTAACATTTTTATAAACGACATTTTTTATTTCATTTCAAATAGCAGCTTGTATAATTATGCTGACGACAACACCCTTTCATACTCAGGACAGAATTTAACAGACGTTGTTAGTACTCTTGAAGAAGATAGCAAAACACTAATAGCTTGGTTTTCAAACAATAAAATGCAAGCCAACCCAGATAAATTTCAAGGCATTGCCATTGGAAAAAAATCTAGAGAACATATTACATCCTTCAATCTTGGAAATAATCACACTATTAAATGTGACGAAGAAGTAAAATTATTAGGTGTCACAATCGATTTTCAACTTAAATTTAATAGCCATATATCTAACATATGTAAAAAAGCCTCAAGGCAATTAAATGTTTTGAAAAGAATTGGAAAACACCTTTGTAAATTAGGTAAACTTACCATCTATCATTCTTTTATCCTATCCAGTTTTAACTATTGTCCTGTAGTATGGCATTACTGTGGGGAAGTAAATACAAAGAAAATGGAAAAAATTCAAGAGAGAGCATTAAGATTTATTTATGACGATTATGTTTCAACTTATGACGATTTATTGAATAAGTCAAAATTGCCTTCATTAAAAATTAGGAGACTAAGATCAATTATTTTGGAAACATTTAAAATAATCAATAATCAAACTCCAATTTATCTTAATGACCTTGTAAATCTTAAATCTAATTCCTATTCTTTTAGATACACCAGAACTGCTGAAATCCCCCAAGTAAGAACATCAAGTTACGGCATCAACTCTTTCCGTTTCGGGGCTGCCAAACTGTGGAACTCTCTCCCCCAACATTTCAGGGACCAAGTACATTTCAACCAGTTCTCCAGTTTGGTTAGCTCTTGGGACGGTGAGAGCTGCCGCTGCTCCTATTGCATGTATCAAACATAGCTGCTAAATTTTTGCTTTTTGTTGTTGCTTGCATGCTCTATGTTTTCATGCATACTGTGATATAAGCTTATCTTTGTGTATTTAAAAAGTGCTTAAAGTGATTAATAAGCCAAATACAAGTACTGTTGAAAAAACTTTTTTATTTGGTTTTTTGTTGCTAGCTCGTTTAAAGTGCTACATTTTTTAGATTTTGTTGCTTGCTTGCTTTTGTGTTGCATGCACACTGTGATATACCCTTTTCTTTTTACTCATGCAACGAACCTGATTTTAATATAAATATGTAAGTTAAATCATTATAAGTAAAATAAACTTTCATTGAATATGTAAGTGCTTAAATTTTGGCTTTTTGTTGCTTGCTTGTTTAAGTTGCTAAAATTTTGGCTGCTTGTTGCTTGCATGTTTCTTATGTTTCATGCACACTGTGATATATGCTTTTTTATAAATAAGCTTAATCATTATTAAGTAAATATACTTTCATCACAACTATTGTAAATCCTTTAAGTAAATAATTATGTTTTAATTACAAGCTTACTTTTTTATGTGTTTATATCTTTTATATAGCTGCTAAGTTATTATATAGTTGCTTAGTTATTTTATAGTTGCTAAGTTATTATCATGTGCTTTGTTAGTAAACTAAATATGCCTTTGATATTTTAACAAGAAATATGAAAATTTATTTATTTATTTATGCCTTGTACATAACCATATTACTATTTATATGTGTCGGTCAATAGCTATACATAGCTAATGTTATACTGTTATTTATTGTTAACCGACTTGAAATAAAAGTTTGTATCTTGTATCTTGTATCTAGTCGCGATTTGGGAGTCTTGAAAACTGGCCGAACACGTTTGCTGAAATTTGACATGTATATGGACAAGAATGCGATCTACCTGTTGGCGTAGGCGTTATACCTGGGAAAAATCTAGTTTTTGATGAAATCACGAAAAAATTTCGCAAGTTTTACATAACCGGATTTACAAAATGCGTTATGTTGATATACCGATACCCTACCGAAATATCCGAAATCAAACTTTCATAAAAACAATGTTTCATTAGTTATTTCAGTGTATTTCGCAACAATCTATATTAAAATACGCAGTTTTTCGATAAATAATCAATATTAATGGGGATTTCGTGGGATCTCGGGGATTCCTGGGGATTTTGGTAATTGCGGGAATGTCGGTATTTTTTCACACACGTCAAAATGGCCGACTTCGACAGAAAGAACGCTTAAAAGTATTTACAAAATAACATCATCACAAACGATGTAAAGTGGACGCTACTTATCCGTTTTGTAGATAAGTATACGATCAATTGGAAAACACTAACATTTGACATAAAAAAACGCCAGTGGATACGGAAATCTTCATCGTTGGAAATAGCAGACGGCGTCGACCAATGGCTGTCAATACAAGTTCGAAAAGAACGCGAGAAAGTATTAACAAAATAACATTGATGATGTAAAGTGAACGCTAATTCGCTGTTTTGTAGATAAGTATACGATCTATTGAAAAACCATAACATTTGACACAAAAACACCCGTGGATATGGAAATCTTCAGCGTAACGAAATAGCAGACATCGCACGGCGTCTCATCTGGGTCTACGCTGTTTGCCAAGGCCGATAATATAATGAATGGAAATGCACAAACTCGGTAACTGGCAAGCACATATGCATTAGTAGGTTGTTTCGTGATTATTCAGAAACGACTACATAATTCTTTTGGTTCAGCCAGTGCAACTTAACAGAAATAAGTATAAAAAGTTTCTACATCTGACAACAATGTGCCAACTTAATACAAGGTAAGTTGTTTACATTATTTAAAATATTGCAAGCTTACAGTACTCAACAATAAACAGCTGGTACAATGTAATATCATCGTTTTAATTTTAATAAGCCCTTGGTTAATTACCCTTTTTAATGTTATGGATCAATGCATCTCTAACACCTTCAATTGACTTGTTCATGAAAAATATACACCCTCAGTGCATGTTATCCCATACACCATCAATCACTTACGAAGGCTCGATTGGTCATTCTCGGCTCGGGTACTACTTACCGGTACATGTACCCCGGGTCCTCTTAACTTTACTTACATGTTCCCTGGGTACGGTAAATAAACTTAAACATACCCGCAAATATTAGATTGTATCCGAGTTGTATATCCGCCAAAAATCCGATGTCGTTAAACATGCTACCGATAACGTAAAACAATATTGTTAACCTTAAACAACCTTCTCTTTTAAAAAATCTGCATCAACATGCTTTTTAGTTTGAGTGTTGAGAGGACGCCGTAGGAATAAGCAAGTAATCAAGAATGCGTCTCTGTTTCTGCTTTTATTTCCTTCATGTATAATGACGATAAGGATTGACGACTAACATTGACAACAATGATCACAAGCATTTACGACTAACACTGACGACAAGCATTGTTAAATTAACGATTTAATTTGAATAATAAGATTATAGTACAACAGATATGCTTTTCAAAGTATAATATAATAGCATACACTCATTAGAATAAGAGGTTTCATAAATAACATATGAAACATTTTCAATCAATATCGAAATATCTTATTCAATATTTATTACACAGCATGAATTAATTGTTAAAACATAATATAAATACCGAATATGGTGTTCCCCATTTAACGGACCTTGCAAACCAAAAAATGTTTCTTTAAAAAAAATCTATGAAGGTAAAAAGTGAGCGTGCGATGTCGCGGAAAATATTATACTTGAAGACGTCATACAATTACGCGACTTTAAACAATTTAAGATTTAAAATTAAATCACATCATTGATTTTAACAATGAGTTTTGATAATATAAATGCCATTGAACAGAAAATTGACATAAATGTAAACATAATTAATTTTTACAAAATACCCGACAACAACCGATTTAGTGTTAAAATTCCCGGGTACGTTTTAGTATATTTACCGTACCCAGGGTACGAGCCTTACTAACTGTATTATTATTATATCTCACCGACTACAAGGTACCTTTACCTTGTTGTGTTTATCAACCTGGAATTTATGTAAAATCCGGCTTTCTTTACTTTTTTTTTTCATTCATTTGATTACGCAATTGTTGACGTACCTCGTGGAAAATTATTTGAATCTTTGGATTTTAATGGAGACAAGCTGGAAGTGTTAATTTATTTTAAAAACGAATCTAAGATTTTAAGTATTGTGTGTTTTTCATGCATAATTCAGTGTTTTCCAGAAAATTGAGTACCAGTTATATGGCTGGCAACTATGCAGTAAAACAAAAGCATTTATGACATTTACTTGATATATTTGGGAAAAGAAGCAGTCATGTAAATGTAAGAGTAAATGTAACCGGCAGAATCGCTGGCTGCCGGTATTTAAAGAGAACACTGATAATAGTAAACTAAATCTCTACGACACGATTACAGCGTTGTAAAATTGTGTTTTGGGTGATAATGGTTAGTAATTCATACAAATGTTATTAAAAAATATTGTGCTTTAAAATTAATTTTGAGAATGGGATGGAAGAACAGAAAATGAAGAGCATACAGGGATGGAAATAAGTGGTTTCCCATGAGCCCGGGGCAAGTAGATTTTGGCCTGGGCAACTCAATTTCAAAAGTTGGTAAACTTGTTTTTTTTTTAATCTTAAAACAATTCAGTGCAATAAAAATTGAAAAACAATTGATCACCATGGATCAATACTAGTTAAATAACATTCATTATATAGGAATAGGACATGATTCAATTCAGGCTCATAATAATACATCATGCATTGAACATGTGTATTGTCAGCAAATGTATATAATTATCTATTATTTTATTAAAAAAATATAATAATATTCACATGTTCATATTTCTGGGCTCGTTATTCTTTATCTGGGCAACCAAAATACTAAAGATGGTTGCCCACAATAGTAAAAAGTTAGTTTCAATCCCTGGCATATCATTGTAACTTTATTGTTTAACTGCATTGCATTAAAATTGTGATTGAGGTAAGCTTGTTGTTTATAGTATATTTACTTTTGAGCTCGACTATTATATATGAAATATATATAGTGTAGCTATCCTACTCACCCCGGCGTAGGTGCGCGCATTGGAATGTTTGCGTACCACCTGGAATATATTTCCTATGTCCATTGACATATTGCTTTCAGACATGTATTTTGCTTCTTAACCAACATGACCCCAATGTATAAACAAAAGCAGATAACTGTATCAAGCATTTTATAACAATTATGGCCTTTTTTTCACTAAGAATAAGCATATAATTGATAAATCTATTTTAAAGTTTGCGTACCACCTTTAAATTGCCACAACTTTTTAACCAGGTTTTCCGAAGGAAAAAACTGGTTATTAGATTGGCGAATGCGGGCGGGCTGGCTGGCTGGCTGGCGGGCTGGCTGGCGGGCTGGCGGAATAAGCTTGTCTGGGCCATAACTATGTCGTTCATTGTCAGATTTTAAAATCATTTGGCACATTTGTTCACCATCATTGGACGGTGTGTCACGCGAAATAATTACGTCGATATCTCCAAGGTCAAGGTCACACTTTGAGTTCAAAGGTCAAAAATGGCCATAAATGAGCTTGTCCGAGCCATAACTATGTCGTTCATCGTCAGATTTTAAAATCATTTGGCACATTTGTTCACCATCATTTGACGGTGTGTCGCGTGGAATAATTACGTCGATATCTCCAAGGTCAAGGTCACACTTTGAGTTCAAAGGTCAAAAATGGCCATAAATGAGCTTGTCCTGGCCATAACTATGTCATTCATTGTGAGATTTTAAAATCATTTGGCACATTTGTTCACCATCATGGGACGGTGTGTCCCACGAAAGAATCACGTCAATATCTCCAATGTCAAGGTCGCCACGACTAAAAATAGATTTAAAAAAAAAAAAAAAACTTACAAAGGGGATTAATTTTTTTTGGTCATTTCAAAAGTTCAGTTTGAGTTTTCTCCCTTTATCAGATTTTTTTTTCACAATGAAAACCTGGTTTTGTGACAATTTTGTCCCTTGTTTATTATGCTCTCCCCAAATTTTTTAAGGGGGGAGCATATAGTCGCCGCTTCGTCTGTCCGTCCATGCACAATTTTTGTCCGGGCTATTTCTCAGCAACTAATGACTGGAATTCAATTTAACTTAATGGGAAGCTTCACTACCAAGAGGAGACATGCATATTATCAGCCGGTTCTGGTCAGATGATTTTTCACAGAGTTACAATGTATGGCCCTATGAAATTTTCCATTAACTGTACATATAACGCGATCTACCTGTTGGCGTATTTGTTATTACTGGGAAAAATCTAGTTTTTGATTAAATCACGAAAAAGTGGTGTTTTTTATTGCGCAATCGCTATAAACACGTGGCTTGGCCGGAAGTACATGTAGCCTTAATAGCAACCCCAAGACAATTCACCCCCAGGAGACAATTGACGGGCTAGACAATTCAAATTAGATTTTTCATACCCCAATTTTTCGATTTTCGTAATCATTTTTGTCGTACCCAAATGTTTTTCGTACCCAAATTTGTTCGTACCTAAAAAAAAATTCGTGCCCATTATTATCGTACCCAAATGTTTTTCGTACCCAAATTTTACGTACCCAATTTTTATTGTACCCCTTTTTTTTCGTGCCCAATTTTTTTCGTACCCATTTTTTTCGTACCTAAATTTTTGTTCGTACCAAATTTTTTCCGTAACAATTTTTTTTTTTCGTACCCATTTTTTTCGTACCCAAATGTTTTTTGTTCCTCATTGTTTTCGTACCCATTTTTTTTTCGTACCCATTTTTTTCGTACCGAAATGTTTTTCGTACCCAAATTTGTTCGTACCCATTTTTTTTTCGTACCAATCTTTTTCGTACCCAAATCTGTTCGTACCCAATTTTTTTTTTATACCCATTTTTTTCGTACCCAAATAAAAAAATCGTACCCATTTTTTTAGTACCCAAATTTGTTTCGTACCCAAATTTTTATTTGTACACATTTTTTTCGTACCCAAATAGTTTTCATACCCTAATTTTTTTTGTTTCCTTTATTTTTTTGTACTCTAATTTGTTTTCGTAACCAAATTAGTTTTTTTTCCTGCCCATATTATGTTCGTACCCATTATTTCTTCGTACACAAATTTGTTCGTACCCAAATTTTTTCGTACCCATATGTCGTACTCAAATTTTTTTCGTACACAAATTTGTTCGTACCTAATTTTTTATTCGTACCCATCTTTTTCGTACCCAAATAGTTTTTCGTACCTTTATTTTGTTCGTACCCTTTTTTTTTCGTACTCAAATTTGTTTTCGTACCCAAATTATTTTTTTTTCGTACCCACTGCCCACATATTTTTTCGTACCCAAATTTTTGTCGAAATAATCGGCTTTCAATTTGATTTGATCTCCCCACTCATTCCATCCCGCGAAACCCTTAAGGTGTCGCAACTCTAGTATGGAATGAGTGATGTATTGGACGTCATCATTGATGACGTTCAATCGAACGAATGATAAAGGGGGCTAAGTTTCGTTAAGCTGAGGCATATAGTCGCGATTTGGGAGTCTTGAAAACTGGCCGAACACGTTTGCTGAAATTTGACATGTATATGGACAAGAATGCGATCTACCTGTTGGCGTAGGCGTTATACCTGGGAAAAATCTAGTTTTTGATGAAATCACGAAAAAATTTCGCAAGTTTTACATAACCGGATTTACAAAATGCGTTATGTTGATATACCGATACCCTACCGAAATATCCGAAATCAAACTTTCATAAAAACAATGTTTCATTAGTTATTTCAGTGTATTTCGCAACAATCTATATTAAAATACGCAGTTTTTCGATAAATAATCAATATTAATGGGGATTTCGTGGGATCTCGGGGATTCCTGGGGATTTTGGTAATTGCGGGAATGTCGGTATTTTTTCACACACGTCAAAATGGCCGACTTCGACAGAAAGAACGCTTAAAAGTATTTACAAAATAACATCATCACAAACGATGTAAAGTGGACGCTACTTATCCGTTTTGTAGATAAGTATACGATCAATTGGAAAACACTAACATTTGACATAAAAAAACGCCAGTGGATACGGAAATCTTCATCGTTGGAAATAGCAGACGGCGTCGACCAATGGCTGTCAATACAAGTTCGAAAAGAACGCGAGAAAGTATTAACAAAATAACATTGATGATGTAAAGTGAACGCTAATTCGCTGTTTTGTAGATAAGTATACGATCTATTGAAAAACCATAACATTTGACACAAAAACACCCGTGGATATGGAAATCTTCAGCGTAACGAAATAGCAGACATCGCACGGCGTCTCATCTGGGTCTACGCTGTTTGCCAAGGCCGATAATATAATGAATGGAAATGCACAAACTCAGTAACTGGCAAGCACATATGCATTAGTAGGTTGTTTCGTGATTATTCAGAAACGACTACATAATTCTTTTGGTTCAGCCAGTGCAACTTAACAGAAATAAGTATAAAAAGTTTCTACATCTGACAACAATGTGCCAACTTAATACAAGGTAAGTTGTTTACATTATTTAAAATATTGCAAGCTTACAGTACTCAACAATAAACAGCTGGTACAATGTAATATCATCGTTTTAATTTTAATAAGCCCTTGGTTAATTACCCTTTTTAATGTTATGGATCAATGCATCTCTAACACCTTCAATTGACTTGTTCATGAAAAATATACACCCTCAGTGCATGTTATCCCATACACCATCAATCACTTACGAAGGCTCGATTGGTCATTCTCGGCTCGGGTACTACTTACCGGTACATGTACCCCGGGTCCTCTTAACTTTACTTACATGTTCCCTGGGTACGGTAAATAAACTTAAACATACCCGCAAATATTAGATTGTATCCGAGTTGTATATCCGCCAAAAATCCGATGTCGTTAAACATGCTACCGATAACGTAAAACAATATTGTTAACCTTAAACAACCTTCTCTTTTAAAAAATCTGCATCAACATGCTTTTTAGTTTGAGTGTTGAGAGGACGCCGTAGGAATAAGCAAGTAATCAAGAATGCGTCTCTGTTTCTGCTTTTATTTCCTTCATGTATAATGACGATAAGGATTGACGACTAACATTGACAACAATGATCACAAGCATTTACGACTAACACTGACGACAAGCATTGTTAAATTAACGATTTAATTTGAATAATAAGATTATAGTACAACAGATATGCTTTTCAAAGTATAATATAATAGCATACACTCATTAGAATAAGAGGTTTCATAAATAACATATGAAACATTTTCAATCAATATCGAAATATCTTATTCAATATTTATTACACAGCATGAATTAATTGTTAAAACATAATATAAATACCGAATATGGTGTTCCCCATTTAACGGACCTTGCAAACCAAAAAATGTTTCTTTAAAAAAAATCTATGAAGGTAAAAAGTGAGCGTGCGATGTCGCGGAAAATATTATACTTGAAGACGTCATACAATTACGCGACTTTAAACAATTTAAGATTTAAAATTAAATCACATCATTGATTTTAACAATGAGTTTTGATAATATAAATGCCATTGAACAGAAAATTGACATAAATGTAAACATAATTAATTTTTACAAAATACCCGACAACAACCGATTTAGTGTTAAAATTCCCGGGTACGTTTTAGTATATTTACCGTACCCAGGGTACGAGCCTTACTAACTGTATTATTATTATATCTCACCGACTACAAGGTACCTTTACCTTGTTGTGTTTATCAACCTGGAATTTATGTAAAATCCGGCTTTCTTTACTTTTTTTTTTCATTCATTTGATTACGCAATTGTTGACGTACCTCGTGGAAAATTATTTGAATCTTTGGATTTTAATGGCGACAAGCTGGAAGTGTCAATTTATTTTAAAAACGAATCTAAGATTTTAAGTATTGTGTGTTTTTCATGCATAATTCAGTGTTTTCCAGAAAATTGAGTACCAGTTATATGGCTGGCAACTATGCAGTAAAACAAAAGCATTTATGACATTTACTTGATATATTTGGGAAAAGAAGCAGTCATGTAAATGTAAGAGTAAATGTAACCGGCAGAATCGCTGGCTGCCGGTATTTAAAGAGAACACTGATAATAGTAAACTAAATCTCTACGACACGATTACAGCGTTGTAAAATTGTGTTTTGGGTGATAATGGTTAGTAATTCATACAAATGTTATTAAAAAATATTGTGCTTTAAAATTAATTTTGAGAATGGGATGGAAGAACAGAAAATGAAGAGCATACAGGGATGGAAATAAGTGGTTTCCCATGAGCCCGGGGCAAGTAGATTTTGGCCTGGGCAACTCAATTTCAAAAGTTGGTAAACTTGTTTTTTTTTTAATCTTAAAACAATTCAGTGCAATAAAAATTGAAAAACAATTGATCACCATGGATCAATACTAGTTAAATAACATTCATTATATAGGAATAGGACATGATTCAATTCAGGCTCATAATAATACATCATGCATTGAACATGTGTATTGTCAGCAAATGTATATAATTATCTATTATTTTATTAAAAAAATATAATAATATTCACATGTTCATATTTCTGGGCTCGTTATTCTTTATCTGGGCAACCAAAATACTAAAGATGGTTGCCCACAATAGTAAAAAGTTAGTTTCAATCCCTGGCATATCATTGTAACTTTATTGTTTAACTGCATTGCATTAAAATTGTGATTGAGGTAAGCTTGTTGTTTATAGTATATTTACTTTTGAGCTCGACTATTATATATGAAATATATATAGTGTAGCTATCCTACTCACCCCGGCGTAGGTGCGCGCATTGGAATGTTTGCGTACCACCTGGAATATATTTCCTATGTCCATTGACATATTGCTTTCAGACATGTATTTTGCTTCTTAACCAACATGACCCCAATGTATAAACAAAAGCAGATAACTGTATCAAGCATTTTATAACAATTATGGCCTTTTTTTCACTAAGAATAAGCATATAATTGATAAATCTATTTTAAAGTTTGCGTACCACCTTTAAATTGCCACAACTATTTAACCAGGTTTTCCGAAGGAAAAAACTGGTTATTAGATTGGCGAATGCGGGCGGGCTGGCTGGCTGGCTGGCGGGCTGGCTGGCGGGCTGGCGGAATAAGCTTGTCTGGGCCATAACTATGTCGTTCATTGTCAGATTTTAAAATCATTTGGCACATTTGTTCACCATCATTGGACGGTGTGTCACGCGAAATAATTACGTCGATATCTCCAAGGTCAAGGTCACACTTTGAGTTCAAAGGTCAAAAATGGCCATAAATGAGCTTGTCCGAGCCATAACTATGTCGTTCATCGTCAGATTTTAAAATCATTTGGCACATTTGTTCACCATCATTTGACGGTGTGTCGCGTGGAATAATTACGTCGATATCTCCAAGGTCAAGGTCACACTTTGAGTTCAAAGGTCAAAAATGGCCATAAATGAGCTTGTCCTGGCCATAACTATGTCATTCATTGTGAGATTTTAAAATCATTTGGCACATTTGTTCACCATCATGGGACGGTGTGTCCCACGAAAGAATCACGTCAATATCTCCAATGTCAAGGTCGCCACGACTAAAAATAGATTTAAAAAAAAAAAAAAAACTTACAAAGGGGGTTAATTTTTTTTGGTCATTTCAAAAGTTCAGTTTGAGTTTTCTCCCTTTATCAGATTTTTTTTTCACAATGAAAACCTGGTTTTGTGACAATTTTGTCCCTTGTTTATTATGCTCTCCCCAAATTTTTTAAGGGGGGAGCATATAGTCGCCGCTTC
Source organism: Dreissena polymorpha (assembly GCF_020536995.1). NCBI lineage: Eukaryota > Metazoa > Mollusca > Bivalvia > Myida > Dreissenidae > Dreissena > Dreissena polymorpha. The sequence continues at coordinate 95,736,123 of NC_068360.1, read as the reverse complement.
GTCTGTCCGTCCATGCACAATTTTTGTCCGGGCTATTTCTCAGCAACTAATGACTGGAATTCAATTTAACTTAATGGGAAGCTTCACTACCAAGAGGAGACATGCATATTATCAGCCGGTTCTGGTCAGATGATTTTTCACAGAGTTACAATGTATGGCCCTATGAAATTTTCCATTAACTGTACATATAACGCGATCTACCTGTTGGCGTATTTGTTATTACTGGGAAAAATCTAGTTTTTGATTAAATCACGAAAAAGTGGTGTTTTTTATTGCGCAATCGCTATAAACACGTGGCTTGGCCGGAAGTACATGTAGCCTTAATAGCAACCCCAAGACAATTCACCCCCAGGAGACAATTGACGGGCTAGACAATTCAAATTAGATTTTTCATACCCCAATTTTTCGATTTTCGTAATCATTTTTGTCGTACCCAAATGTTTTTCGTACCCAAATTTGTTCGTACCTAAAAAAAAATTCGTGCCCATTATTATCGTACCCAAATGTTTTTCGTACCCAAATTTTACGTACCCAATTTTTATTGTACCCCTTTTTTTTCGTGCCCAATTTTTTTCGTACCCATTTTTTTCGTACCTAAATTTTTGTTCGTACCAAATTTTTTCCGTAACAATTTTTTTTTTTCGTACCCATTTTTTTCGTACCCAAATGTTTTTTGTTCCTCATTGTTTTCGTACCCATTTTTTTTTTCGTACCCATTTTTTTCGTACCGAAATGTTTTTCGTACCCAAATTTGTTCGTACCCATTTTTTTTTCGTACCAATCTTTTTCGTACCCAAATCTGTTCGTACCCAATTTTTTTTTTATACCCATTTTTTTCGTACCCAAATAAAAAAATCGTACCCATTTTTTTAGTACCCAAATTTGTTTCGTACCCAAATTTTTATTTGTACACATTTTTTTCGTACCCAAATAGTTTTCATACCCTAATTTTTTTTGTTTCCTTTATTTTTTTGTACTCTAATTTGTTTTCGTAACCAAATTAGTTTTTTTTCCTGCCCATATTATGTTCGTACCCATTATTTCTTCGTACACAAATTTGTTTGTACCCAAATTTTTTCGTACCCATATGTCGTACTCAAATTTTTTTCGTACACAAATTTGTTCGTACCTAATTTTTTATTTGTACCCATCTTTTTCGTACCCAAATAGTTTTTCGTACCTTTATTTTGTTCGTACCCTTTTTTTTTCGTACTCAAATTTGTTTTCGTACCCAAATTATTTTTTTTTCGTACCCACTGCCCACATATTTTTTCGTACCCAAATTTTTGTCGAAATAATCGGCTTTCAATTTGATTTGATCTCCCCACTCATTCCATCCCGCGAAACCCTTAAGGTGTCGCAACTCTAGTAAAACTATAGTAAAGGTGTTGAATAGATTTAACTACCAGACAAACATAAGCTATACTACTGACAGCCTTTGAAGACTAAAATATGAAAACAGTGAAGACATGTATGCCGCACCAATAGTCATTTGCAATTGTATTTTTGGTGTATACTTTGGTGGCTTACATGTTTCGTCGTGTTTTGCTATCTAAGCGAAAACCATGTTTACATGCATAGTTTTGATTTTTATTGGATATATTCATGTTGGAGGTACGAACTGTTATCTTTATCAATTACGACCGTTTGTCATTAACAACTTGGATACGCAATTGACTTTTTGACATTTAGTTCAACATTTTTAAGAAGTTGCAGTATTCACTTGTTATAAATGGATTGACCCGTATTCATTCATTTCATCGATGTATCAGATTTCAAAAACAGATTAAAGGTTTATGTCTGCGTTTGTGTTTAATAGGTTCACAAAATCCAGAATTAATTTCAAATGCAACATTCGTAGAAGATAATGATGCATTAAAGTTGATGTGCACTCATTCCACGTCGACTATTGTGAAGTGGTGGCTCAAACCAGTGAGAAGTAATAACTTTGATAATGTTCTCTCAGCCTCATCTTCATCCAGCACGTGATTGTTTGACCGTACTCCTTTACCTGACGTGTTTGCTGGTAGTAACTGTGCAGGGTCAACGTTTACCTGTACCCTTAAATCATTATCACGGAACAACGATGGAGACAAATGGAAGTGCTCTATTATTCAAACAAATGTTGATGTCTTCAGTCAGGAAATAACAATTGCTTTGGCAGGTACTTGATAACCCATGGTTGTTTATTTTATCTTGTTTTCAATATTATTTGCGTCGGCGACATAAATACATATAAATAATTACATATGATAAATTTGCTCATCGAAAAAGTGAAAACTCTTTCAGTTGAATATAAACTAAATGCGTTTCAGAACGACATCAATTGTTTATTTTAAGATAACTAACGCTAGCTATCACAACAGTTGTTTTAAGTAGATTTTTAGCAATAAATTAAGGCTAATAATATTAAACCTTTAGAAATAGTTGTATTGTCTTGCTAAATGGACCTAAAAATATATCTATCAATTTGTGTATACCCGCGTGCAATGAGCGTTTATTGCATTTACGCTTAATATATGAGATAAAACACTATTGCCTGAGCGATCCAATTAATGCATGAAAAATATCAATCCATATTTATAATACATGTATATGCGTTATTTAATCGTGTTTACAATATATATTAAAGCGGACGTGTTTTGGGGATATTAAAACGGAATTGTTATATCGCGTTTGGTTCTGTGATGTGTATGTAGAACTAGTGTATTGAAGTGGCAATATAATCTGTTAAATCATGATATCTATCTCCATACGTCTTGTTAAGTTTTCTTTACAGATGACACACACATGTAACTTTGTACTGATTGTACCATTGGATTAATGCTTTAACATGCCCATATTTATTCATTTTTCTATTCATACATTTAGGTTTGTATATTTTTTCTGTATTCTACAAACAATCTTCTACATGTTTTGAAAAACTTTAAAGCGCGTCACGAATTAATTATCAACATTACGTTTCTTCCATTAGTGCCTGTGATCAGCGTAACGTTGACTCCAGACCTACCAGCAATTTCTGTGTTACCAAACGCACCAATCAGCTTCATCAAATGTGAATCTTCAGAGGGTCGTCCTTCCCCTATCATTACTTGGTATATAGACAAAGACACTCCCATTTACAACGACGATGTAAATATCACTGAACGAAGCATTAGTATTGTAGCAGGAGACCGGACGACAAGCACTCTGACAATTATTCCTTCACTGGAACATCACGGGGCAATCATTTACTGCAACGTCACCAATGGATACGGGCCGATCATATCCGACAGGAAACTCCGTCTTTACGTTTTGGGTAAAAATTAAGTATCGTACTTAAACGATAGTTTAAAATAATAATAATATAAACAATTAAGTGTATTATTTTTATTATTTCAAATTATGTACGTATATTATTTTTTTTTTTGAATTTTCAAAATTTCGTCGTTTTTATAGTACGTTGTATTTAATCAAATATTCTTTGATCGCGCAGACATTTATGTTTTTATTCTATTTCCGTTTTACTTTCGCTTCGTTAAAGTCGCCCCATCCACACCAAAAGTTCTATACAAGAATGTGATTGTTAACATCATTACTGTGATACAAAATAGCTCTGTATCGCTGGAATGTGCCTCTTCTGGGAATCCAACGCCTAACATATCATGGACATTAACTAATGGCTCTGTTATTAATAACGGAGCTATTGAATTGAAATTTATGCAAAGTGTGAATGCAGTTACGCTCACCTGCACGGCCACAAGTGTCATGCAGCCAACGAACGGAAGTACAACAAAATATAATAATGCAACTACTTTACTTGTTAACATTCTTTGTAAGTATAATTTGCTGTGTATGTAAGTATAATTTACTTTGATTACAGTATAATACATACATATACGTATTAATTATATTACTTACGTGTCTTTTATACTTGAAATAACAAACCCACTAACATAATGCATATGCCTATTACGTGGTGGTGTTGTGTAATCATTCGATAATCATTTCAAAGTGTATTTAATGTCCATACAATTTGGGATGAGAATTACTGTTGATCAGAGAATACAATCGCTATGGTCGTGTTGGTATATGGACCTCAACTTTATATAAGGTACATAGAGGGTAAAAGCAAGAAATCGGTTTATTTAAAACAAGACAGATACGGTTTATTTAAAACAAGACAGATACAGATTGCGAAACAATTGTCTGTTGGATTTAATAATTGCAGTTTTACAGCATATTGACATTTTCTGAGCTTTTTACTTTAAGATTTATGACTCACGTGAGCATGCCTCTGAAGTAAGACGCAACCATTGTTATATGTTTTATGGTTCTTTGACCGTTTAACATTATTTACTCAATAAGCTCCTGATTCAAACACATTGTTTTTATAAATGCAATTTCTTATATTGGCTTGAGCTATAAATTGATTCACGAATCTAATTAAAAAATTTAAGGTCAATTTTAAGGACGTTAGCGAAGATTTATTTTCATATAATTGTTGTTTAAGGAAACTATTTATCTGTATTGTCGACGGACACAGCACATAAATAATGTTATTGCCAACGTTATTCATGTTCAAAATTGTAAAGCTGACACATGTTAATATGACTGACTTGATATAAAATTAGGAAAATACATTGGTTTAAAAAAAAAACGAAAATGTATAATATGTTTGTAAAAATAAAATGATTCAAATATTAGCATGCCTACATTTTGTATCAACTGTAGCCAGAATGACGTGATTTACATGAACTGAGATTCTGTAAATGGGTGACCCCAGTGTTTCTATCAATTTCTCCCCGCAGATAATTTCTTCATTAAAGACAAACATAAACCAAAATCTGTGTACATTTTATAACCACATAAACCACCGGATATTTTCTGAAAGGTTAAACGTGTTTTTATTGCATACTACTGTTTAAGCTGATCATAAGATATGCCAGGAATAAACCATGATAATCGTTGCTTTGCAGATCCACCGACCACCCCAACGTGTGCCATCGAAAATAATGTTATAACATCAAATTACATACGTGCAATTAAAAACACATCTATTACAATTAATTGTACCAGCAATAGCAACCCCACTCCAAGTAACTACACGTGGACGCTGCCTGGCGGGCTGAAACAAGATGGCCAACTCTTCACGATACCAAACGTTCTGTCTAGCGGTACTTACAAACTGGATGTCAACAATGTGATGAACGCAAATTCTGCCCCGCAAGTCGTTATTGGAAATGCCAATGTGATATTTACACTTGACATGTTATGTAAGTTTCGTTAATATGTCTTACTTTTATGTGATCGGCTTGTATTTGCATTTTATTTAAATTTTGATTGGAGTGAAAACTATAATATCAAATTCGAGGGCAGATTCATTGATATTTATCCGTCAAGTTTCATGACAATGAATCCGGTAGAGCTATTCTATTATGATTTCGTTATGCGTATCACTTGTGTTTCTCATCCTATGATATTTCAACATGAATCATTCGATCCAAGTGTTAACATTCACTTTAGTCAGAATTGCCAATTTTGTTGAAGATTAAATGTACTGAATGCTAAAATCATCGCATTTCGAGGAAAGAATCATGGATACAAAAACGTTAAGTCTTAGTTAAATGCACCCTGAAGAGCAATTTTACTATGTGTATGTGTTGCAAGGTCTATGATACTATGGTGGTGCACTATACATTAATCTATCGCTGCGTTATAATTCACTTCAGTCGCAGTGGCTGTGAGACCAATTGCGAATACAACGGTTTTACAAAACAGGACATTGGCTGTCGCGTGTCCATACACCGAAGGAAACCCCCCAAAGACGAATTTCATGTGGAAACAAGTAAAGACATCGCGCGTTGTCGGAGTCGAGCAAAACCTTACTTTTCAAAATATGCAAATCACTGACGAGGGATTTTATAATTGCAGAGTAAACAACACAATGGAACCTTCAGGTTGCTGTGCACAGACGACATACGATGAGACAGTGTTTTACGTTGATGTGCAATGTAAGTAAATGGTACATTTATAAGAGTATATGCGTATAGTTCAAACCTTTGTAAATGAAAATTCAACAAAGTGATTTGTATAAGTTAAATGTTGATTATTGTATTTAAAATTGCAAGGTCATAATAAGTATTCATTTATTGTAGATCCTTCCAGTATACAGAGGTTTTATGTCGACGGATTTGAAAATGCAAGGATTATTACTATAAACCAAAGTCAGACTGTGATATTATTCTGCGAAGCTTATAGTGACCCTGTGGCAAACATGTTTCTAATAAATAATACTCGAAATGGACGCGATTTACTGACTGAAACACATAATAACACAATATCTGCTTCTCTTGAAAATGCGCGATGCGAATTTGACAAGGGGATCTACCAATGCCAAGGGAGCAACATTCACAACGCCGTCCAGCAGGTTCGAGAAATAGAGATCATCATCCGATGTAAGTCAATATTATAAAACATACGTTTTTGTGTTATGAATATGAACGTTTGCGATAAGGCATATATAAACTTATGTTGTATTTCTCTTTTTGCAATTAAATTAATGTCGTCTAATGTTACAACTTATTTTTAAAGGTGCACCGCGAGCTTCTCCATTCATGCCTCCGGTACCTAAAGTTTGGACGAAAACTAACAGTAGTGTAATTCTTACGTATACTATTGTGGCTTATCCTCCTCCAAGAGCTTCATCGGCATTTGTTTGGCGGAAACAAGTAAATAATGAATGGTTTATTGCCAATGATAATACAAGAATTAATATTCAAATTTCCCAAGACAGACTGCAGACAAACCTTTCCATAGTGCAAGTACAGAAAGACGATTTTGCAACCTATACGGTCAATGTGGAAAATGACATTGGCTCCACAGAACAGACATTTGTTATTCAAGCGAAGGGTAATAATATGATGCCATTCGTAGTTCTTTTTTTGCTATAGCTTAAGATATTGAATATTGCCTTTATTTCGATTGCATATTCACACACTTATTCATTAAGGATGGGCATAAAGAGGCTGTTGAACATAACTATTTACAGAAGAGCCAGCTATTCCAGAACAGTTCGGTATACCAGAAAATACGATAACAGACAGCTCTGTCATCGTTGAATGGAAACCGGGATTTAACGGTGGGGATGATCAATGGTTCGTTATTGGATATAAACAACACACGGGTGCAAAATGGACTTACAAAACTATATTAGAACATATCGAACGAATACCGATTGAAGAATTGGTTGCTGGAACCTCTTATCAATTCAAAATGTATGCAGAAAATTCAATTGGAAAATCAGCGGAATCAAATGTTATAACAGTAACTACACGAGCCAAATCTGGTAAGCATACTACTTTTTTAGTCTTATTATTAAGGTTCGTACACTGTTTCTTAATATCTACATTAGGTTAGTGTGACGATCGGCTTGTCGGATTTATCTTACATGTCTGCCGAGGCACATTCATGTTAATGTGATCGTAAAGGGAAGGCATACAGGTTTCGACTTTAAGCCGTTTCCATTTTGTGGACTCAACTGCTAGATGCATTGCGCTAATATATTCTTGGCTTAAAAGTCGTTATGTGTATGTAATGGTAAAGTAATGTTGGCTTTAAACAGTTGTGGGAATTTGGGGTAATTGTAATGACCCAACTTTTAAGTCGGAGTATATAGATTTGCCCTTGTAAGTCCGTCCGTTCTTCCTTCTTTACATACGTCTGTCCGTTTGCTTTTTGTCGGGCCAGACGAAAAAAGTATAAAAGTATTTTTGTTACAGGATTATACAACTTTGTCATTTTAAAAACCAGCATGTGAAACAACAGATTAATGCAAATACAGTTTTAAACTTGTGTCTCGTGCTCAAGACGTATTTCTGTTAAGGGGCTGAAAGTTTACAAACATATTTACCAGCATGTAAACAACTATATAAAATCAAGCATAAAAGATAACAAAGAATTTGTGAAAATATGTCCTTTTCAAACGAGTGTGGGGTTTGCCTGTTTCCAAGCATGGTTTTGAAGGGCATCATTCACTATGACAAAACTACTTATTTTAAATGTTATACTGTTAAACGTATTGCTGAAATGGAATTTGTGCACTTGACTTAAACATATCATTGAATCGGACGTATTATCCTAATGCGAATTCTTAAAAACAAGTCGACTTATTGTAGACAATCGCTGGCACATAGCCGTTTTATGAAACTCAGTCTATTAATTGTAATTCAAACATAAATAGTGTAATACTCTAATTTAAATTACACTGCTAATGTATTAATGCTCATTAACATATATGTGTTTTTTCTTTTGTTTTGATCTATGAATAAGGCCCGGAAAGTTTTTCTACTGGTTTAAACATGTTTAGTAATGTATTGTATCTAATTCTCTATACCGTATGTGAACATTGTTATTTCACATATTTAACTAATTGGTGGGAACAAGATTGTTCTTCTGATAATATTTTTGGACTTTCAACAACTATATATTAAAGATAAATAACACAATTATAAATACTATTCATTTCATTATGAACACATACACCATAACGTTTACATGTAAACGCAATGCAGACTATTCTGTTAATTTATGTCGTTTAAGCAAGCAACATCAATCCTTAAAATATTCAAATTCAGGTCACTAGATTATTTTCAGTAGGTTCTTCAAAACAGTATTGCCATATTATATTACGAAAACTAATGATCAGCAATCACTTTTTACGCTTTCTTTTTTAACTTTTCAAAGAAAAATGACAGCTATACTACTCGCCCCGGAATCGGGGTCGGCGTCGGCGTTGGTTAAAGTATTATATAAAGTCTAATAACTTTAACACTATCAAAGATAATTAACTCAAACTTGGAATACTTCTTTATGGCAACAAGACAATTGTGTAGGTCAAGGTGCATAACTCTATCACCATTGTTTTTAGAGTTATTCCCATTGTTATACTTAGAAAATTGAAAATTTGGTTAAGTTTTGTGTTAAGGTCCACTTTAAGGTTGCATAACTCGTGTTGGCATTTTGACGGAATTATTGCCCTGTTTTGACTTAGTAACTTTGAATATTTTGTTAAATTTTGTGTTTAGATGCACTTTACTTCTAAGGCATCAAGGCTATTGCTTTCATACTTCAAATACTTTCTTACTATCATGAGGGTACTGTACAAGGCAAGTTGAATATGAACTTGACCTTTGAATGACCTTGAATCTCAAGGTCAAATGAATAAATATTGCTTAAATGTCATAACTTTTTTATTTAGAATCAGATTTGATTTATACTATGACAAAACAACACTTACCTGACATACAACAATGGGCTACACCCAAACCATCCCCCACGCCCAACCCTAGAATCCCTCCCATCCCCCATTTTTTTATATTTTGTTTCCTTATTTTTCTTATTTTTGAAATATCATCTAATAATGACCACACCCCACATTATTCCCCGTCTCCATCCCCCCTACAAAAAGATTTTTTTTGAAACATGGTAAAAACCCGACACATATTTATTTTTATTATTTTACTTTAAGAAAGGCCGTCCAGCCATCCCACCCGAGCTATTGCAATCAAACTTGAAATATAATCTTATTATAATGTTTTATGTCTTTACAAATGTTCATTAGATTGTGGAAAAAAATACCTGAACTCAGAATCGTCTATAATGCACCACTTCTTTAAAACATAAGCGATCAATATGTTTCAATTATGGTCCTCTTCCAGTTAGAATATGACTATCTTACCTTGACCTTATTGATTCAGAATATGAATAATTTCCCCATGAGGGCTTACGCTATACTGTCAAGCACTCGAAAGGTCGAGCGCGCTGTCTTCTGACAGCTCTTGTTAAGTACTTGAATTATTGCTTATTACAATTTTTATTAATTGTGCTAACTATATTTTTAAAAAGGTGTAATGATCATTCGAGTGGTATGCTGATGCTGCATAATGACTATTGCTTAGATACATTTATAAAAGTTGATTTTGCCATTGTTGAATATGCAGCGGTATATTGCTTTGCACATATCTACAGAATTCTGTACCATGTCACCATGTAACATTAACAATGGGTGAGATATTTAATTAAAGAAAGGAAGACGCCTGTCGATTTTTAGTTCAACCGATCGAAAATATACTATAATATAGTATCAGAGATGTCGTGTTTAATACCACATTTAAAACGTAAAACAGTTTTGTAATATTAAACGCATATATTCAAATAGATATACACATAAATAAGTTATTGAACTCCAATTTCTGCGTTGGGAAAGAATGAAGTAATCAATAGTTTAAGTATCAATTGCAATTGCAGACCATTCCCGACAATAGCAAATGCTTATACAGAAATTGATTAATTACTTTAACTAAAAACGACTACGAAATGTACAGACACTTGTTTATTCATTTAATTAGGTAATGGATCCTCTCCATCGATTGGGGCTGCAGTGGGAGGGGCTGCTGGTGGAACTGTCGTGATAGCCATAGTGTTTGGGATCTTTATATTATGGAAGAAATCTAAACGTATGTATAAACTTTATTTTTTGTGCAATAACATTTTATAATGTATATGAGAGGATATCGATTAATGACCATAACTTACTAAGGTAAATAGACCAAGTTGAATAAGTCCATATTTGCCTCCTCACTTTATAGTATTATAGAATTGTACATATGTAATCAGGTACGTAAAAGAGCAACGTTATCAGCCGAAATAAATTTGATTATTTTATTGTATTCAACCACTAGTTACTCTGCTCAGAGAAAACATGGCAGATAAAATCAGTTTTTAAAGTACAACTATGCTCTCTCAGAGTGTGCTCTGCATACATAAGTGTTTGCATATTTCAGGTAATCAAGCCGGCGGTTCTCAGTACGATGACTTATTCAAAGGACAGTATGTAACAATACTTATTATTGAACCATACTTCGTTTCCACGTTGTAAAATTCCACATACCCAGTGTTTATTTTTGTTATGCCATCACCTTGGCACGTTATATTTTCGATAACTTTTATGAGTAAAACCTGTTCATCCGATCACGTAACACATTCCGTTACGATATAATTGTGAACAAACAGGACATTACGGCTATGGTTGTAGTGAGTATAATAGTATAATATAGTATAGTATAGTAAAATTTAAAACTTAAAAGCGAATCGCAAGTTGCTAAATTTAAACTAATAGAAGATGTGCATGACTACGAAAGTCTTCATTATAAAATATGTGATTGTTTTTGTATAATTCAAAACTGCAGACTAAGTACCAAACAGTTTATTTTAAACTTTCAGTGGGATGTTATACGGATACATGAACTTGTTTGATCAACAATTGATTTGTTGTACTATGTGCACCTTGAACACGCAATAAATGCCATTTTATACCTTAAATTTGTGTTTCATTTTTTTATATTACAAGTTTAATGAAAATCATATTTTAAAAAACAACAATAACAACTTCATATACCGAAAAACTCTGAAAACGGACCAATCAGCCTGGTTCGGTTTAGATAAGTTTCACCTAATTTCGTTTTCTCATTTCGTTTTCGGTATATATCACACATATCTAGGTTCAATGTGCGCTATTCCCCTTAACTGACATTTTATTTATACAATATTCTTATAATTAATTTGTTTTAAAAATTTATTTTATCTACATTTTATTTACAAATTGGATACACGACTGGAGAATAAACAAGAACGTGCTATTGTTTGCTCCAGGGTAAACGTCTCTGCCGCCAATACCAGTTCCGAGTATGAAGCCTACAGAGTCGGTATGATAGTAAATTAGCAAATGCCACGATGTTTTATTGTTAAAAACACAACGTTAATGTACACAAAGTATAGTCAATATCGTTCAGAAAAAAAGTGAAAAAAATAGGAATAGTTAAAATTCTAAAGCATTATCAAAACAACATGTGGTTCCATAATATCTATTTCAGGTAGTATGCTTATTTCGAATTAAAGACAGAACAAGTTGCGACAAGACACTTAACATAACATATGCGCATATGTAAAGTAAGTATAACTCATTTTGTGACTTCTACATCTTGAAGAGAGCTTCAGAAAAATGAATTTAAACCGGCGTTTCATTTCAGATTCCCAGAACAAAAGCCAGTACGAAACACTCGCTGAAACTTCTTTTCATGAATATTCGGTCATAACTCATGGCGGCACACAAGAGCATAATGCTATGAACCGTGTATCTGATGTTGCAGACAATGATTGCGCAAAGGAAGAAAACAGCTATGCGAATTCAGTGTTATCGAAAACTGGAACTTAGTTACATACTGTTCTTGGAGTGGCAAACAAAGTAGTTATCATCTAATTAAACTACTTACCAAATTATTCATATTGAATACGCTATGTAGTGTAATGTATCAATAAGAAGTATTTTTATATTGAGCATGAGCTGTTTGTAATTGGTATAAGAACATATGTAATGGGAACAGACAAGTACTTTTTACATTTCAACATATAGAGATTATTATTGAATGACGTTTCTTACATCTGGAGTATGACATCACAATTTGTTTTTTTCGTACAAATACACTAGAATTTAATTAACAAGTAAAGTGCATGTAAACAACAAATTGTATCACAGATTCTAACCATTATGTCAGCTTATGTGATACGCCTTTATAGTGTGTTTTTTAATCTGGAAAAACAGATTAGAGTGTTAATCGCTGTGAATATTTAACTTCTTAGCATCTAAATATTACAAATTACTTGGGTTAATGTGCATCTAAATATATACAAAAATGTTTGGGTTAATGTAATATGTGAGACTCATAAATCTGATAAAATGATTTGAGGTTGACACAGTTGCTTTCCCATGTTTAAAAAGTTGCTATTACAGTAGGACATGTATTCATGAGAGGTTTTGTTTTTGTATCAATATTTTTATTTTAGGTTTGTGTTGTATTTAATTGAAAATTTTGCTTTTACTTTTAAATTTAGAACCTTAATTTAGGAGCTTCTGTTTTATTTCATACTGTGTTGAATGTTATCGTTTGAATAATATAAGGTTAATGTCATAACTTTAATGTCTTGATACAATTAAATAATTAAAGATTCTGTGTGATTCAGAACATGTTATATTTGTTACATATGTCTGTGCCTACAAAATAAACTCATGCATTAACGACAACACTTCGTCATTAGTTTACTTGCACGAAGGTAATGACTGTGCAATTATATCGATTCAAATGTAAGATCAGAAACAAATGTCGCTTAATTGTTTTTGCACAAGTATAAACAACTCATTTTAAAGTGGACGTTTCAGAAAGAAAATAGTGCAACTTCAATTATTTTTGAACTCTCCGCGAAATATAAATGAGCGATTAGTTTCAGCAGAAGAATCCATAGTGATGCAGGGAGATCTCTTTTAGGAGTGTTTTTTTTTTGTTTCAACTAAATATATTTATATCAGTTCCCTTTAATTGCTTACGTTAGTTTTATTCAAAAGTACCAGGGACAATCATGAGCTTGCTATAATTGTTAACTACTCGTGCATGTTTAGTTACATATATTGCAACTTAATGGTGGAACATTTTAAACACCAGAGTTTCAACAAACCAATTTAGAACTGGTACATTGTAATGATAGCAAACTAAAATCATTTATATTGTTATACACCATTAATACCCGTATGGTATACTACAAGCTTTTAATATAAAAAACTACCCATAACCACACTGTATAAGAGAGAAATCAAAACACTACTCCCGGCTAAAAATATTGTGAACATAAAATATTTAAAACGGTGAAAACCATACAAGTTAAATAAGAACCCGAACGTAGGTAAATGTTTATTTTTATTTCTTTTTAAGATATTAATTTTGTTACAGAGTGTTGATATGTAACTTTAATTGCCTTTGTTTTCTCTGGGGTCACCTGATTATGCAATGATCGCTTTACTTTGCACGCTGAGAAGACATACAGTTGAATTTGATTGTTTAGTGTTTTGAGGAATTGTAAAACTGTCTGACTTTTAATTATGTATAAGCGCCTATGGTGTCGCAGATTTGATTCCTATTAACTATCAACATGATTTTAGTATTAATCATACCATCAACTTAATTACGTCTTGTCTTCAGGATAGATTTGGGGAAAAAACATCGTTGAACGTATGAACGCAATTTAGTACTTTATGAACACTGACAGTTAAATTTACCCCAACGAATTAACAACCACTTAATTGCTAACTCAGCAGACATTTTTAAGACACAAATTATTTTTGAAACAATTGAATGTTTGACTATAGAGTATCCCGAATGTATACAATATAAGTCCGTATCAGTTTTGTTGTATTCAGTAGGTGATCAATTAGTTTTTGTGCGGATTGTTGCCGATATGGTATGATCTGCTCGATATATATGCTTATTGTAAACTGTGAGCAAACAAATGGGGCTTTGTAAGCCCAGTAACAACACGCCATATGCTACAAATATATTCTCGTGCAAGACGTTGTGTTCTATGAACCAGGTGCGTACTCTAGTGATGTGGTATCATTTGAGCCGCGCCGTGCGAAAAAGGGTCTAAGGATATATCCGCACAGCGTAGCTCCAGATATGGCACTGCATCCGTATATTGTTATGAAGAATTATAATGTCCGGGTAGAGATCACTTAAATTTGCGTGACTTCATAGCGGACAATAAAGCTCCGGACACACAATGCGCAGGTTGGTCTGGGGCAACACTGTGCGCATTTGGCATACTATCTGTTTTCGCCCGACTTCTCATTTCTTGATATGCTTTATTCTTAAATTCACTCCTTTGATTCGATCGATTCAAATGGATCCATTAACTTTATGTCGGACAAAAACACTCGAAAATAACACGGTATTTATCAAATACAATAAAAATTAACGGGTACATATGGGTCGTAAGGCTCACTCTTTAACAACCCGATATAAATATATTTGAAACACGTTTGTAACAAATGCGTTCAATTTATGATTTCTAATTAACATAACGGTATATTATTTGCATGGTAGTTTCCTTAGTGTTATTTCATTCAATATTGTTAGCATGGGAATGTTAATTGTGCAATAAGTGAACATCTCTCTTTAAAACATAAATGCCTATTGTGATCAAGAGCAGATAAATGTAGACTTCCATTAGGTAGTGTATTATCTGCTTATTTCCCCTTTCCCGGGATAACTATACACATTTGTCAATTGTCATTTAAATTCCTTATTTACACACTCTTCATATTAAGTTGTTTTTTGAATATCAAGGATTTCGTAAAATTGTTTATGTAGCATTCTATGGGAATACATAAATACAGAATATGATCAATGTCTTCAAACAAATCACAAACAAATAACGCAGCAATCCTCACCTTGATAAATTTGTAAGACCATAAACGTGTGCATTTTATATTTAACTGGGCCAAGGGCATCTTTTCAGATAGATTAGGTAAATCTAGCACACGACAACGGTGAGCTATTTGTTTATACACAAGAGTATATAGCTACTGCATAGCTATCTCACTGGTTTACGAGGCATAACTATCTCACTGGCTTACGATGCATACCTAGTTCATTGACCTACGAGGAATAAATATCTCGCTGGCTTACGAAGCATAACTATCTCGCTGGCTAACGATGCATAACTATCTCACTGGCTTACGACGCATAACTATCTTACTGTATTACGAGGCATAAATAACTCACTGACTTACGTGGCATATCTATATAACTATCTAACATACTTAAGAGGCATAAATATCTCACTGACTCAAGTAACAAAACTATATAACTCTCTAATTTGCTTACGAGGCATTACTATCACAATGGCTTACGAGGCATAACTGTCTCACTGGATTATGAGGAATAACTATCTCACTGGCTTACGAGGCATAACTATCTCACTGGCTTACGCGGCATAACTATCTCACTGGCTTACGAGGCATAACTATCTCACTGGCTTACGCGGCATAACTATCTCACAGGCTAACGATGCATAACTATCTCACTGGCTTACGAGGCATAACTGTCTCCCTGGCTTACGAGGCATAACTATCTCACTGGCTTACGAGGCATTACTATCTCACTAGATTACGAGGCATAACTATCTCACTGGCTTACGAGGCATAACTATCTCACTGGTTTACGTGGCATAACTATCTCACTGGCTAACGATGCATAACTATCTCACTGGCTTACGAGGCATAACTATCTCACTGGCTTACGAGGCATAACTGTCTCCCTGGCTTACGAGGCATAACTATCTCACTGGCTTACGAGGCATAACTATCTCAATGTCTTAAAAGGCATAACTATATCATCGGCTTACGAGGCACAACTATCTTACTGGCTACCGAGGTATAATTGTGTAACTTTTACGCTTACGAGTAAAGCGTATCTCAAGCAGGGGTTGACGAATCGTAACTCAATCACTCGCTTACGAGTCATAATTCGCTCACGGACTAGCTAGTTGCTAGTCAATCACTTGCTTTTGATTCGTAAATTACTCACTTGCTGATGAGTCGTAACTTCATCACAGGCTTACGAGTGTTAACACCCTTTCAGTCATATGAATCGTAAATCAGTCACTGGTAAACGAGTCATAGCTCTATCACAAGCTTATAAGTCAATAGCACTCATAGGTTTACAACTTGTATTTCACTCACTGGCGTATGAGTCGTAACTTACTCACATACTTACACGTCGTTCATCATTCAAAGGCTTTGAAATCGTAACTCACTCACTTGCTTGCGAATCGCAGCTCTCTCTTTAGCTAACGAATAGTAACTCACGCACACGATTGCGAATTGTAACTCACTCAAATGAGTCGTA
This sequence comes from Dreissena polymorpha, assembly GCF_020536995.1. Taxonomy (NCBI): domain Eukaryota; kingdom Metazoa; phylum Mollusca; class Bivalvia; order Myida; family Dreissenidae; genus Dreissena; species Dreissena polymorpha. The sequence goes on along the minus strand of NC_068360.1, from coordinate 95,719,348 downwards.
ACGTAGGCACAGCTTATAGACAGTATGATCGTCCCCGGGTCAAATCTTGGCAAAGATATGATATGAATGCTATCAACAAACCTTATCAAACAGCAACAGCATGAGTAATGAGAACACTGTGCGATATAAGTGTTCTTGCAATACAGGCATCATACCATATACTGAAACGAACGTCCATATTAATACATGTCTATCTACAAACAATCTAAGCGGTACGATCATTAACTGGATTTAAAAAAAGACATTGTAAACATCATATTAAGCATTCACTACTTTTATCTTTAGTAAATAAATTATAATGAATTGAAAAAATACAGGTAAGCTTATAATTTAAAATGTAAAAAAGTATCGTAATTTCAGCTAGAAAGATTGTAAAATGACAGACATACATGTTTCGTATCATACATAAATACATTTATCGTTTTTAGTGTTTTCTAATTTAAGTATGTTTAAACATACGCAAAGTTATACACAAATGATGTTATACGTGATCAAGATCTTTCAGGTCTTTGTCTTATTAAATTGCTATAATTATTGCTCATAGTAAACTTTAACACCTGAATACGATGTTTTGAAGAGATGTGTCAACATTTTTTGTCAACACCATGTTACTGCTGGTAGTACAGCTATAAAAATATAAATATATAAATAATGCATTAATCATTAATGTATGGCTTTTTTCTTTAAAAAAAACAATCGCCGAATGACTTGAAACCAATGATCGTTAATGTGCTGTGTTAAAATTTTAAAATTAAACTGTAATGATATTACTAATATTGAACTCGTTGTTGTTTGTACTGGTACACTACACGGTTTACGTGTACAGTTTTGAGTGTTTCAACGTCTTAAGCTTCGTGTGTATTAACATGTTTTTGAAATGATGATTGATAATTTTGAACATTTGGTCAAATGTACATCATATCGGTAAAAACTTGACTCATACCATGTCAACATAAACCTAAGTAAACCGATGTAATTGATCTAACATCTTACCATGTCTTTATACTATAATATCAAAAGCATAATCCATAATTATCTGATATTTCTGATGCGAATATATATAGAATTCTCTCTCTCTCTCTCTCTCTCTCTCTCTCTCTCTCTCTCTCTCTCTCTCTCTCTCTCTCTCTCTCTCTCTCTCTCTCTCTCTCTCTCTCTCTCTCTGTCTCTCTCTGTCTCTCTCTGTCTCTCTCTGTCTCTCTCTGTCTCTCTCTGTCTGTCTGTCTGTCTGTCTCTCTGTCTCTGTCTGTCTGTCTGTCTCTCTCTCTCTCTCTATTTGTGTCTCTATGTCATTTCTAATATCAATTATGTAATGGCATTTTTGAAAATACCCGTGTTGATATAAAACTGTGTTCTTTCGACAGAAGACGAGAATAGTTTCGACATACAACGCAACATTTCTGAATGTAAACGAAGCCTTACAACTATCCTGCACATACCCGACTCAAACAGTTGTAATATGGTGACGTCAAACAGCAGGGAATAGTTCATCAGCTATTATCCTTGCCATGTGTTACCAAAACAAATGTATTTTTTACCTGTGTTTGCAGCGGAACGACATTTGCGGTTACATTGAGACCCTTGAACAAAATGTATAACGGAGAAAAGTGGAAGTGTTCGGTTGGTCTTAACACGCAAGTAACATTCAATAATGAAATACTTACGCTGACAGATAAATACCATGTTTATTCATGTGTTTTTTACTGCATTAATGTTGCGCCAAGCATGCGTTTAGTTTAATTATTCACCAAAATGATTAAATACTCAGTGTCTTTAACAAAAATAGTTTGATTTTGAATCTAAAGTGAATACTTTACATATTTCATGTAGCGATTACGATTTATATAAACTATCAAGTTGTATGGCGATGATGCTGTTATTAAATAATGCTATATAAAATGCAAATGCATGATATGTTGCATCTTTTTTTTATATAAGAATTGATTTGACGAACTAAAGACAACCTTTTTCGCCATTTGGTTTTTCTTTCCCGGAGTATAAGCAACCCTGACCCCAGATGTACCTACAATATCGATCTTACCAAATGTGGCGATCAGCTACATACGCTGTGTATCATCAGTGGGACGTCCAGCACCAATCATCACGTGGTACTTGGAATACAGTACTCCTTCAGACTACAGTGATAATGTTGACCTTACTTGGTATAGCAGCAGTTAAACATCGGCAGGAAGTCTCACAATGACGCCCACCACTTAAGATCATGATGCATGTATTTACTGTAATGTCTAGAACAGATATAGACAAATCATGTCCACCAAGACCCTGAAAATCAATGTGTTGAGTATATATTTAGTATAGTTTTTTTCTGATAGGTTAGCAATGTCTTTAGTATTGTATTTAGTCACTTAACTATGCCTCCTTTTCATAAAATGTTATCGCTATAATTAAAAGAATCTTTTCTTGTCGCCTAAGCTAATAAGCGCGGCATGCTGTTATGATGTCGAAATAATACATACATTGCAAGTAATATAAATACATTTGATGGGAGACATGCTATACTAAGGTGATAATAAAACGGTTGAACACAATATAGAAATGGAGCATGTACGAGTCTAGCATACCAAACAGCTTTCAGGAAATGGGTATTATATTAAAATAAAATCGTTACCATTCATTTGAACTATAAGCATTCCCAAACAGTTACGTACTTTGTGTATGTATTTAGGATTATAGACTATCCAACTTAGCCTACAATAATGAACAACACGGTATTTGCTCCACCAAATAAATCTGTAATACAAATAAGTACAACGACGTTTCAAGTTTTCACATGTGGCAACACGGCATCGAGCATTTTCTGGACCTTATTTAACGGCTCCCTTATAAGTTATATAGTTCATTTGAATAAAGTGTGCAACAATTCACAACAAAGAACAAAAAGCATGCAGTACCAACAGTCTTTCGGATCAAACGATTGGATTGTTGATAACAATTGGGAATACAACCATGTTAATTGTGAATATTTAAAGTACTTATTTTCAGATAAGAAGTACCTTTTACCTAGCCGTATATGCTAAAGGTTTATATGGATTGCCTTCCTTCGAATTGTGATATGGCGACGATGACTCTATTCGTTGTATGTTTTTACAGTTTTATAGCATATGCTCATATGCGCTTGTTTGAACAATTAGATGATTTTAATTGTCTTAATCATATATGATATAAATCATGTGTGTATGTCGGATATAATCATGACTGTGCAATGGTATTGCATGTTTACATTTTAAGTCTGCCGCTACATAATTCAATACATTTTACTTGGTATAGTAAGTTGCTCCTGAGATGCCAGAATTAAATGTTCAAATGTATGCAACTTTTCCCAAACTTATCATCTTAAGGAGATTCGAGGCAATTCCGTGTTGAGCATATGTACTTTGAAGAGTGAAATGGGCTCAAAGTTGTACTAAACATCTGAAAAAAAGAGGAATGCGTGATGGTTTCTTAATCACCAACGTCAGAAGACACCACAGTGGCAATTATACGCCCATGGCAACGAATGAAATGAACACAACATTTGATGGGATTATAAATGCAACAAATCGGTCCAATTTTTATCTAGACGTCTAAGGTAACGTCATTTTGAAAACAGTGTTATATTGATTTGCATGTATTGAATATCAAGTTTCAGTAAATTGCTCTTTTTTGTATAACGACAACTGATACACGATATCAATCACTCTGTTTTTCAGCACCAGCATATGCTCGGTTCATTAGTTGTTTATGCTCTGTTGAATTATACGGTTGTATCGGACGATTCACGTGGTTCCGCGGAAATACTCCAGCGAATAGACCCTACCAAAATCTATGTCTGTTAAGGCGCAGCTCTCAGTCGAAGGCTACTTCACCTGCCAATTTAAGAACACTATGGAACCTACGGGTATGCCACTCAGATACGATGAAATAACAGTGGATGTGCAATGTGAGTAAAAAGCAAGGGTGTCATAAGGAAGCATGGATATAACGCCATTATCATTAGGAGCGACTTACACAATTACGCTTGTTTGTTATTATATGTTTTTCTTCATTTAAGATCCTGCTAACATAAGAAGATTTTACATCAACGTGTCATATTTCGCATCTAGTATAACCATAAACGCAAGTTAGACTGTGACGTTACTCAGCAAAGCAGAACGCAACCCTTTAGCAACACTTAAACACGTACATATTACAAAAGACGATGAGCGCTTATCAATAGAAGTTAACAACCGCTTAATATCCGCTCATTTGTCCAGTGCAATGTGAATAACATATGGGGGTCTACCAATGTAAAGGAACGAACATCCACAATTCATTTCAACCGGTTGGCGAACTAAAGATCGGAATTTGGAATAAATGAAGTTTATTTATGCCATTTACCGTCTACGTCTTTAGCTTTCAAATTGGCTGCTTCATAATTGTTATTTATATACAATCGGGTCCGCCAAAAAATTTATCATTTTTCCCACCGATTTCCGAAGAAAATGGTTTGCTTACATAACACTTGCTGTGCACGTAAATGTATTGATGATACGATGCTATGAGATATTGAATAAACTATCAAGCAATACTGTTGTTTTGGCAAACTAGTTTTAAGAAACATAGTTATTAACATTAATGTTAGTCCTCTTAATGATGATATTTACAAACATGCCCTGGAGGAGAGGATTAATGAAACATTACCAAAATAATTGCCTTGTGTTTAACAGAGCTGCGCTCTATGCAACAATAACTTCGTGTCGTCAATTCTATGGTGACTCAAAGTGCTATCACTGTTCAATGGACACCTGGATTTAATTGGGATTAAGAATAATGGTTCGTGATCGTTTACAAAGAGTCAGCCGATGAAACATGGCCATAAGTATACTTATCTTCAACAATTATTCAATTTATCATTGTTTAATTAGTTTCGGGCACCAAGTATGAAGTTAAAATATATTCATGGAATATCATTGTTTAATCAGGTATATAGTTGTGTTATGCACATAAAGTGTTTTTGTGTGTTAACTATAATTCTAGTACATATACTTGTTTGGCTGAAGGTCTGGACACGCATTTGCAAATTCAAGATCGTACTGTATCTGTAAGGTTCATGAACATAACTGGTTTTGGCAGCACAGACATCGCTTCGAAATATCATTCTTAATTCGATTCCATTACGCAGAATTATAAACAATATAATACCGTTGTTTGTTTTCCATGAGGTGTAAGCAAATATTGAATAGCCGTGTATATAGTTCAACTAATACAAATGGTGATATACTGTCCATTGAAGAAATCAATATAAACATTACCACAAGGTATACCTGAAGATGTGTAGCAAAATGTTTACTATAGGATCTTAGACACATACGAATACAAGTGTTTTTTGTATATGCTTTAGAATAATTTAATTGACAACACTGTATGTTCAATTCGAAAAACCGTGCATAACAAAATGAAGAATCTTACACTTGAAAAGTTTAACATTTACATTGGATTCGCAATTATTACGTGGATCTATGATGCTATGGTTCGGGCATTCCAGATTCCGCCTTTTATTTATATTATAATCGCCTAAAACTTGATGTTAAGACCAACCTTTTATATTATTTTTTTTAAATAAGATTTTAATTGAAAAAATAAATCGGACTAGATAAATGTAAAAAATTTAGCTCACACTACCTATGCAATAAATAGGTAACGGATCCACTCCATCTGTCGGTTCTACAGTCGGAGGTGCTGTAGGCGAATTTTTTTCTAGCATTTATATTGGAGATGCTCTGTAAATACAAGATCGCCTTTAAACGTATGTATATACTGGAATAAACTGTAATGGTGCTGTGTTTTGATTATAGTTTGGCCATAGTATTTGGCATAATTATTCTCAATCGATCAATACAGTGACGTTATTTAAACAGTTCAATGATCCATTGCTAAAAACATCTTTCAAGACAAAATAAAACGCCAAACATTAAATATTTGACAAATACACGGGCTTCGACAGTAATTTGATTTATAAAAAAATGTATCCATTTTAATATTTTTAAATTAAATTATTTTGTTTTAAAATAAGCTTGTTTTCAAAAAGATTTTCTACACCTTGACTGTGAAAACTACATTTATTTTAAAAATTAAAATAAATGCTGTAATTACACGTTTTTAGATTTGTGTGTGCCCAACTGCATTAAAATAATAGTATTGTAATTATTATTTATCTCTGAGCACACAAAAACTAAACTTAAAGACAACACACAACAACATGTCAATACCAATGACACGAAATTGTGAGTTCATTGCGCATTTAACTTTATGACAGACTTGAGACTCTCTTTGAGACTTGAAATTCTATTTAGATTAAATAAAAAAAAAATATTATGTGAACAAGCATTACATGCAAAAATGTATCGTTACGTTTAAGTTTACATAAACTGAGGAAACATGTGCAAACATATGTTTGATTTTAAAAGGTGTAGGCTATAATGTTAGTAGTTGATATTTGCGATTTGATTAAAAAATGTGTACATTTAAATCGACAAAGAAAATGCAACAGTGATTGGTTGTGTTCAATAACTGCAGTTCATCGTTTTTATACATGGCAAATACCATCATTCTGAGTGACGAAAATGAAAACGCTGTATAAAATATGGCCAGACATTAAGGTCAAATGTGAGCGTAGTCAATAAGCTACGCCGTAAAAAATTAACATTAACATAGAACTAAATTGTTTAATTGGTGACTTTACCATATTGTCAATTAAATAAAAGATACCAATTCCAATGGCCTATGAAACACAGGAGAACACATGCAACAAAACATCCAAGATATACAATGCGCTTTTGAATTATAAATGTAAATTATTTTTGGCTTTTGTTACAGCTTGAAGATTAGCGAAACCCTGTAAAATGAATACAAATAATTGTTTCATTTCAGAAGTGCAGCACTTAAACTAGTAAGAGGCACTCTCTGACACTTCTTTTAATGAAGACTCGGTTGTATCAACTGGCAGCAAACAGGAGAATTGCTTCTCACGTTTCTGCAAATGTCATTGCAATCGTGAATCAGGAAAAACACCTATGTTAATAGGTAATTTCAGATAAATAAAATCGTTTTCATTTCGGTGATTGGAATTTTTACATCAATAATAAAGATAGTGCAAATTAAACATTTCATCAGTTGAACTATATTCGATCACAAGTTTAAGTGCATTGAATGTATACAGCCGATATTTGTCTGGAATGTTTGACTAATTGTTTAAAGACTGCGTTTGTTTTAAGTTCACTAATCTTTTAAACTGTGTTTTAACTCTAGCCATGTATGTTAACATACCTAGCATTATATAACTTAATAAAGTTGTATAAAAAATCATGTTAAATCACTTAAAGCTTTGCATGATGAATATAAGACATTAACATTATTAATTATTTCACTCATTAGGCCATCCTCGACACCTCGCTATGAAATATTTCATTAAACGCTGCACGAAAATTGCGCATTCACAGCAGTATTAGGTGCATATTTTAGTTGGAGATTGCAATGCATATTCCCGCGTAAGTTTAAATTTAAACGAAAATTATTTTGGTAATAACAAACTTAACGTTTTATGAGATAATTTGGTAAACTGTATTAAACGTTCATGCATATAACATTTAGGTATTTGTTGTTTCGGCACCGATCTTTAAAGTTTATTTTTTTAAACATGAATAATGCTAACCTATACACAAGATGAACACACCCAATCAATAGTCCTTTGCGTACAATACAAACATCGTTCACTATTAGTCATCGTCAAATGAGTGTATCCTACATTGAATGCTTACAGAGATGTGATTTACAGTGTAAACGAACACACAGATTATATTTCTTTTGACATTTTCAAACAAACTGATATTTGATATACACGTTTATGTAAAGCACCGCACATTTCTGAACCTTTTCATAAACCCGCAAGTTAAATATAGGAAGTTTTTTACTCCATCTCCTTATTGATATTTAAAATGGATAGGTCGAAACATGTGTGTAAATTAAAAACAAACTAAGATTCAAAAGTTTCATATTTTGTAAAATAATGGTTTTGCTTGAGTATTCGATTTACGATAAAGATGTTTAACTTAATTTTAGTGAGTATATTTTATCGTTGGACTATTCGGGATATAAGTATGTATATTAACTTTTCTTTTATTGTGCTGTTGTTTTGTCGTTTACATTACCTGAAACTTAAAAAATATATATAGGAGTATCAAATGCATACCTGTTGAAGTACAGCGTTTTACGTCATATAACATTTGATAAATTCACAAACCGAAAGTAGAAAACTAGATCTATTATATTGGTTTTTTTATTTGTTCAAATATACATGCGCTACTGTGGTTCGAATAACAGTGTTTTGTTTGCATTATCGTATAGAAAAAATATTTAATAAGAATAGGTGTGTTTGTAACGAGTTACTGGACGGGTATGTCTTCACTCTAACAATTTGATAACGAAAATAGTAATAATATACGTTTATTTTAGCATGTGGCACTACAAGCTAATCTGCGTTTATTACATTAAATGTTATATTAACTACATTTAATATTACACTTTAATAATAAAATGTATGAACAAGTGTAATTTTTCAAACTTTACATTCGACAAAAACCGTGTATTTTAACGTTAATCAGCGCATTTTCATTGGGGTATGTGAAAAGAAAAATGTCGCGCTGAACTGGATGTTTCTAAATGAACCTAATTTAATAGAGTTCCAATACTTTAGGCTCTTTAATAAATTGTACTTTAGGTGTGTGTCTATTTAACGAATTGGTAAACAATTTAATGTTAGTAAACATGTGCATGGAAATACATACGGTGGGTATATATAGTAAATTAACGAATAAAAGAAAGATTTCATACATATATCAGCATATTTACGTATTAAGCTCACATAAGCACGACATGCTGATGGTGAGTGTTTTTTGCGTCAGTCGTCCTATTTCCTCAATTATTGTTTTTAATCCGATTGTCAAACTGAAAAAATCGTACAATCTTATAAAAACATTGTCACCACCTAAACAGCAGTGTGTATGACTTAATCTTAATGAAACTTGGTCAGAATGTTTATCTCGATCATACTAAGCAAGATTTGGTTTAAGTACCCTGTGTTTCTTTCACGGACTAATACAGAGTGATGGCATTTCTTAATGTTGCATGCCAATTACTTAAAAGTTCTAAAATTAGAAGAAAATATAATATAATGCAATATTAACCCATGTATGCCTAGCGTCTAGAAAAAAGGCATTGCGGCGTCTCATCATGGTCTGCGCTGTTTGCTTTAAGGAATTTCTGTTAGAAATATTCTAAATCTAGAAATAAATATACAAGACATCCGTAATTTTTTTAATAAATTGACCAAATTTAGAAGGATGGAAGAGTCCACTAGGCATAAATGGGTTAACTATCAAAAATGCAGTTTTTGGCTACAATGGTGAACTTCCGTGTGAATCGACACCGAAGGCGTTACTGGTACTAACTCTCAGCACCTTTATCTTGGCGATATCTAAGCGGAATTTGAATATGGGACATATGCGGGCTTATATTAGGTCAGAGGTTCCAATTTCAGTAAAACCTTGTGAAAATCTAACAGCCACGATACAACTTGGTAGGACTGGTTTTCTTCACCGATTTTGACTCAAAATCACATAGTCTATCTAGGCAATATTCAAATAATTGGTCAGATAAGTCCACAATGTAGGCCAACAAGTCAAGTCTAAGACAAAGACTAAATCTTGATGAAACTTGGTCAAAAATGTTATCTGGACAGTAATTGGTCGTGAATGTTGGTCCACTTTAGTCAAAGTGTTAATCTAAAGCAAACAACAACAAAAACACACTTTTATTAATTTTCGACATTTCATTACCATATTTATATAGAAAAAGCAACACTTAAATTCTCAATTATATCGCATATGTTAGCACAAAAAACATCCTTCCCCTCATTCAGAACGACGCGATTGTTTCCCAATTCTATGGTCCCGTCCTTTTTCTAAAAATGGTGGAAAATCTCTGTGGCATTATTTAAGGTAAGTGGTAATCTGGGTCATATGAAACCGAAGTGTCCACCGTCAAATTTAAGAAAAAGTCAAATTTGAAGAAACTGCATCTCGGTCCTAGCACTGAACATTGCAACTTCATCGACAAACGCCAGGTAACAAGGTCAAGTCTTCGGCAATTGATATACCTTGAATTCAGATGAGCACTTAAGAGGCATCATGGTCCCTTTGCCTTTGTTTCAACAATGAATCGAACGTTTGGTTTCAAATAAAATGTGTGATTGCAATCGTTTTGTATCCATGCAATGTATCAAAAATAATTTTAAGGTGAATATTAGAAATGATAGGTTAATGTAAGTATTCCCTTATGTATTTTTAAAACGTTGTTTATCAAACTGCTACAATCATATCGACAACAATGTAAAAAAACATCCATATACTTGCTTTTTGTTTGATCTTCAGATTGTGCAATACTGTGTTTAATCAATCATGCTGACTGAGCACATTCCATTGCAATCGAAACAGCTCTATTATATATCAATCGCTTAAAAAATAAAAACAGTGTTTTAATGAGTACTTTATCTACCCCTACGACACACAGATAAACACACAAACATGTATATGAGGTGATTGTATTTAAGCCGAAACATTTTGTTGTTGTTAATTGAACAACAGATTTGTGAATGTGCCGTATGAAAGGATCTGCAAAAATGTCAGGGCTTTTAAGTTATCGAAATCGTTGACTTTAGAGCGTTGAGTATTATAAACAATTAATACAATACTGTTTTATATTAAATTAACGACACTAGTATTATGGTAATAACTTAAAGTTAATGAATCTGACATTTTAGACATCGCGTTCCTGCTTCTTGCCTACTTTCATTTAGACGATCTTTAATTTGTATCATATGATTATGAGGTGTGAAATCTTGAAATCAAGAAGATTTTAGTTTGATTAAGTAATACGGATGCGATTAAATTGAATTGATATTCTTTCATATTGTATTGTTATTGATTTTTACTGGGGAATGTCAATGTGCTGGCATATGGACACACAAATTTACAAACTACTGTTGTGTATATATAAGTTCAGCATTTGCATTAAATATAGGTGCAGACAATCCGGTATTGACATCCAATGCAACATTTGTGACGATCAATGAAGTTGTACAATTAACATGCAAACACACGTCCGAAAATGTTGTTGATTGGTGGATCAAACCCAATAACACTAGTAGCTTTACAAACATCCTATCTACCGGTTTCGTTGGAGAAGCTTGCAAACATATTCCTGTGAATTTACCTGATACATTGATTACCTGTGAGTGCACAGCAGCAACCACATTTACATGTACACTAAAAGCCATAACGCAAGCTAATTACGATGACAAGTGGAAATGTTCAATTAGTGGCCAAAATTCACAGAGCGTATTCAGCAATGAAGTAGCAATAACTGAAGGAGGTAAATATCAAACTTATACGATTTAAATAAGTCGCATCTATTATAACACGGTATCGCGTTTTTGTTTAAACCAGTACACAAGATCGACCTCCATAAGAGTCGTACTTTCTTTAACAGATACTCAAAACAGCCATTTGTGTTGATGTTATGAACAATTCTAAATGTAAAAACCTGTTTGAGGGGATTTATATGTAAAACGTTTAGTTTCAGTGAAAAATGTAACGTTGACACCAGCACAGCCTCAAATTTACGTCCTCCAGAACGTGGTAATCAGCTATATCCGCTGTATATCATCAGTAGGACGTCCAGCATCACACATCACTTGGCACTTAGATAACAAAACTCCTTCTGACTACAGTGATGATGTGAACCTTACTGGGTATAGCAGCAGTTCAACAATGGCTGATGTGACGACAAGCAATCTAACTTTGACGCCTACCAGTAACCATAATGATGCAAGAATCTACTGCAATGTATCGAACGGATACGGACAGATCATGTCCAGCACGACTCTGAAAATCAATATTTTGAGTATGTGTTTAATACATTTAGCTGAAAATATTATAAATATATTGCTTCTTCGAAGTGTAGCTAATCCTTCTTTTGAATTTTTACTTCGAAAAGTAAATGATACATTTAACGCCGCATATGTTTATAAAACGGAATGCAATAAGCCTATCCAAATAATAAGTTTGCAAATAATATCAAAACATGGAATGGCAGATTCACTATTATAATTTGATAATCGATTGGTTACATAAAAAATAATTAAATGGAAGATGTACAAGTAATACACACCATACAGCTGTCAGTAAATTAGATTTAACTAGTCTGATATCTACAGAACGTTTCCATTTATTAGAATAACACGACTTTAACACCGTTACTTTATGCGTGTATGTATTTAATGTTCTAGTTTATCCAACTAAGCCGACAATAATGCACAACACGGTATTGGTACCATCAAGTGTCTCTGCATTACAAAACAGTAATTTGACGCTAGAGTGTCAATCCTCTGGCAATCCGGAGCCGAGCATTTCGTGGAACTTATTTAACGGTTCCATAATTAGAAGCTCGGTCATTCCATTAAACGTTGCCACAAGTAACAAGCAAGAACAAATAGAATGCAAAGCCACCAGTCTTTTGGATCCAACGAATGGATCCAGGCGAATAGCTGAAAGTACAGCAGTGTTAACTGTGAATATTTTATGTAAGTATTTAAGACAAAACTACATTTAACTGTGCTAAGAAACTAATAGGTGCAATACAGTTTCGCATCGTCATTTAATTAATCTTACTATACATTTAGCATTATTCTGTTACCATCTCGTGACAAATCGTTGCAAAGAAAAATAAATGTAATCACTCTTTATTCTTTTTCATCTAAAGTGACATACGATCGAATGTTTTGATAAACATAGTAAAAACGTGTTAAATTTCTCTGTGTCCGAGGCGAATTATCCGAAAACAAATGGTAATTTTACTCATTATAAAATGCAAGTGAGTGATTACATAAAAAAATAAAAACAGTCACATTACATATTGTTTTTGCTTTACAGTATAATTCTTTAAGAAGAGCACTCAAATATCCAATTGAATTTAAATATTAAGTTGGAGTTGACAAAGTAGTTGATTATAAAAATTTTAAGCTTGTAGTCAGAGAATAGTGCATATTGATCATTAACCATGAATCTCCGCGTTTTGTTGGACAATAGCATGCCGATTTATTTGTAAAATGTCTTCTTTCGCGTATACGTAGATACTCCTGAGACGCCAAATTTAACGTTAATTTACGTCTTCCAATACATCAATTCACTTTCTTAAAGGGGCCTTTTCACAGATTTTGGCATTTTTTTTAAGTTTGTCATTAAAATCTTTATATTAATAAATGTAAACAATGGATCTTAAATTCTCCAGTAAAAATATCAAGAATTTAAACATAAATAAGAAAAAAAGGTAACCCTCAGCAGGGCTCGAACCACTGACCACTGGATTCCTGGAGTAAAAAGTCTCCCATTTAGACCTCTCGGCCATCCTTCCAGATAAAATGTTGGACGCATTTTATACTTTATATAACCAATCCTCGTAGTTTCACAAGTTATAGCGACAACAACAGAACTCTCCAAATTATTAATTCGTTTCGCGTTGGAACGCTTTATAATTTTCAGGTTTTTAAATCGTCAAACGATGCATATAATGGCTATTTTAGAGCATGGTAAATGTTCAGTAATACTGTTTCCTCACAAATATCATAACTAAAACGAAAATTTGCGAATCTGAAACAACTTTTTTCAATTTTGTCAATTTACACAAACGTGAAAAGCCCCCTTTAATACTTCTATCTCGTATTTGTAGTTCCTCCTGAGACGCCAAAGTTAACGTTTCACACGTGTGCAACGTATTCTCAAACTAATCGTCTTAAGGTTATCCGAGGTCATTTCGCCTCGGGCAGATGTACTTCTAAGAGTGAACCGGGTTCCAAAGTTTACTGGACACCTATCAATAGTAAAGAAGTTGATAGCTTCTTAATCACCAACGTCAGTAGATACCACATTGGCTATTACACGTGCGTAGCCAATAATGAAATGAACACAACATTTGGTGGGATTATCAACGGAACAAATCAGTCAAGTTTTTATCTAGACGTCTTAGGTAGCCTTCTCTTTTGAATGAAGTTTTGTATTGATATGCATTTCTTAAGAAATCAAGTTTTTGTAAGCATGCTCTGTTGTGTTTGCTCTGTTTTTTATTGCACACAGTAGTTGATATAAACAAGACCCTGCTTTTCAGCACCAGCAGAAGCTCTGTTCATTGGCAATTTTACGGTTTTAATGAACACAACGTTATCAGTCACTTGCCCATACACGCCTGGGAACCCAGCGGAGACGAGATTCACGTGGTTCTACGCCAATACCTCAGCAATTGGATCTAATCAAAACCTGTCTTTGTCTAATGTGCAGCTAACAGGCGAAGGTTACTACAAATGCAGAGTCAACAACACTATGGATCCTACGGGATGTACAGCTGAGGAGGGATACGATGAAACAACATTTTTCGTGGATGTGCAATGTAAGTAAAAAATAAAACTTTACTACATAAGATAATCAAAAAAAAAAGAATGCGATTGATGCGAATGTCATTATGACCGAAATACAATATTACACATATTTTTTTATTTTACATTTGTTATCATTTTAGATCCTGCTAAGATACGTAGATTTTCTGCCGACGGGTCAGTTTTCGCGTCTAGTGTAACTATCAACGAAAGTCAGACTGTGACGCTACTCTGTGAAGCTGACAGCGACCCTTTAGCAACACTCGAAATCGTAAATTTTACAAAAAGTGATGAGCGCTTATTGGGGGAAGCGCACAATAACACAATATCCGCTCGTGTGGTGAATGCGCGATGTGAATTTGATATGGGAGTCTATCAATGTAAAGGAAAAAACATCCATAATGCAGTTCAACAGGTTCGAGAAATAGAGATCAAAATAGCATGTAAGTAAAATTTTTATAAGCCGATTCTCGTTAATATCTCTAAATTTATTATATAAATTAGCAGCATCATATTTGTTATTTACATGCAATCAGGTTCTCCAAGACCTTCACCATTTACGACACCGATTGTCACAGCATATAGAAGAAGAAATTCATCAGCTATATTATCGTTCACTATCGTGGCCTATCCTCCCCCAAATGATGCTTCAGCATATGTTTGGCGTAAGCAGGTAGATGGTAAATGGGTGACACTGCTCAATAACAACAGGTTTCAAATTCGTTTATCAAACGACAGTCTACAGACAAACCTCTCCATATCGCAACTACAAATTGACGATTTTACAAACTATTCGGTCCGTGTGAACAATCAAGTTGGATCTACAGAGCAAACATTTGTCATTCGAGCAACTGGTACGTTTTACACTTGCTCTTTCCTCGCGGTGCACAAGATGTATCAGTAATCTAATAGTATGATATATTTAATAGACTATTAAGCAGTAATATTGTTTTGCTAACCAGTTGTAAAGACACATAGTTATTTATATTACTAGTATCCCTCTTAATGATAATAGCAAACATTCCAAAGGAAGGATGTATCGAGCATTACTAGAACAGCTGTGTTGTATTTAACAGAGCAGCCCTCTGTGCCACAACAACTTCTTGTCGTCGATGCCATGGTGACTGAAAGTTCCGTCACAGTTAAATGGACACCTGGATTTAATGGGGGTGAAGACCAATGGTTCGTGATCGGTTACAAAAAGGCAGCAGATGAATTTTGGACTTACATAAACGTTTCTTCAACAGTTACTCAATTGAGTATTGGGGACTTAGTTGCGGGTACCAAGTATGAAGTTAAAATGTATGCAGAGAATATAATTGGCAAATCGGATGAAACCACTGCATTAAGTGTGACAACACAGTCTGTTATTTCAGGTGTGTATTAATGGTTTGCATTTGATTGTGGTTTGTGTGTATAAAGGTATGGTATTACATTGTATATGTAAATTGCTTCGCTAAATATATGATCGACATGTACCCACTATAACATATTAAATTTGATACCGACTCTGTATGCTTCATATTCGGAACTTTTTTGGCAGCAGGGACATCGCCTCTTTGCAAGCAATGTATTGATTCTTATTTTGCCTCCATCATGCCGAATAATAAAATCATACATACATATTACCATATCTATTGTGTGAAAGCAGAAATGGAACATCCTAATATTTATTTAAATAAATACAAGTTGCGACATACTGTCCATTGAATACAAAATCCTAATGGACACTACCACCAGGTTTACCTGAGGATGTGAAAACAAAATTTTAACTTAAAAAGTAGCAAATGCTCATGTGTTTTACCAATTCGTTAAAATATATAAAGTACATCACTGTATGTAATATTAAGACAATTGATCATTGAAACAAAAGATAAAAATACATTCTAACACTTTTAAAGTAAAGCCTTTATATTAAATTCAAAATATCAAGCGTATTTGCTATGCTAATGGTTATAAGGACATTTTCGATTCCGTGATTAAGGTCTTTAAAGGTAATTAAAAATGTTATAGCGAACCTATTTTATTATTTGTTTAACGAGATATTGTATTTAAAAATGAATCGCCAGAGATAAATGTGTACATATTAACTCGCACTGCTTATTCATTTTGATTAGATAACGGATCGTCTCCATCTGTCGGAGCTGCAGTAGGTGGTGCTGTAGGCGGAATTCTTGCGGTAGTCATTTTCGTTGTGCTGTGGAAATATAGGAACGCGTTTAAACGTATGTATACATGTTTATTGAATAATCATTTATGATATAATGCACATTACTAGCAATGTGTAGTTTATATATGCATAAATCGGTTAAACAGTAAGTATATTGCTGCATTAAGGCTTTAAATACATAGTTAAATACTTCTTTTTACCCAAATCCAAATCTTTGGTGCAATACTTCGAAATACTGGCACCATGCATTGATCACAGTGAGGGCACAGTGTTTGGCATACTTTGATGGGGCGATCAATACCGTGCTGTAATGGACACATTTCACTGAACAATTGCTTAGATAAATATGGCAGACAATCATACGTCGCTTCGATAATAACAGGTTGGACCAATACATGCAGCGTCTAATAACCTTTCAGACAACATCTTAACTTTGTTTTACGAGAATCCAAGTCCAATACTTCGACAAAATGCAAATGCAAATAAAAGTATTAATTGTGAATTTTATTTATTATTTCAAAGCCGACTTCGCATAGTATAATGCGGAATAAAAAACACGGTAAATTAAAGGGGTTGAAGGTAGTTTGTTTTATAAAAAAATGTATACGTTCAAATATTTTCATTTTTTTATGTAAATTATTTTTTAACAAGCTTCTTGTATGATTGACTATGAAAACTACATAATGTTAACAAATTAAAAAGGCAGTCTTTACAAATTGTGTATGACCACAATGAGTTGATTACTTTTATATATTATTGGTAGAAATTTACCCTGACATAAATTTAAAATCAACGTTCTCGTTTAACAGATTATAAAAAAGGTTGGCCTAAACATGGACTTTAACGTCATTTTCACAGTTTGGAGTCGAGAATGCCTCAATAGCCATACAATTAGCAGATCCATGTGACAGATTTGAATTTTCAATACAATATTGTAATTAATTCATTGTAATGCAAAGTTGCATTAAAATGTTTATAAGCATCATCTGAGTAATATACTTAGTATACATTTCGTTGAACATTTTCAGGTAAACCTGGTGAAGGTGCCCAGTACGATGACTTGTTCAATAGACAGTATGTTACCATTTTTATTTGTTTGCCTCATTAACATTTTACTGTGTTGTTTTGTTGTTAGTTTTTCTGCAGAAAATACCCAAAATACGAAATATGCCATCTCTTGCTCCAGAGCCGATGTCCTTGCTGCCAATACCAGTTCCGAATATGAAGCCTACCGAGTCGGTATGATCATGGATATTCAAATGCGTATCATTGTATGCATGTATTTATATAAATATTGAAAATACCACAATGTTGTTAAATTTAATGACTAATGATAATATATATAAACTATAATTTATAATACATGCACGATGAAACAGTAACAAGACATATAAAAAAACCTCAGGCAATAATATTTAGATAGCAGGCTTAAAAATGCTTATTGTGCTCTATATGCTACATACATGCCGTGTTATTTGTATGTAACATAGTGTAATCATTCAATGCAAAGGAAGAAATTAACATGAATGCAGTGTCGAACTATTTGTTCAATTTTTCTTTTATTTCGTTTGACTAGCGGAATGATGACTCATTATAGTTTATAAATTAAATATAATATATTGGATAAGTTGAAAGAAATTTGCAATTATACCAAATTTTATCAATGAAATCACAGGTCAAATATAGATGCTTATGTAGTAAGGTAACTTATTTCGAAGGCATCATTTATCGGAAATATTGGAATATCGTTAGTATGCGTTCTCGATTGATAATTATTGTTTCACTTATATAATGCATGCACACATTTACCACGTTCAACTGTGTTATTGTCGAACAACATCATGTAAATACATTTGACAGGAAATTTAGCGTTCATTGTGCAATGACCTTCATTATAGACTTAAGCCCCTCTGTCAGCATCGACATTATTATTCATGCCGCTCATAAAAAGGCCACGTGAATTAGATATTTCATACTATCAATTTTCAGTATTTGCAATGTTTGCATCATTATCTTTTTGTTATCATTAGAAAAGGAAAGTTTTGCAAACACAGTTTAAGAGTGAAGTTTACAATCATGTATTCTAGTTAGTAAACTTTTACGATTTTATTTTAAACAAGAGATGTGTTCATCAGAAACACAATGCCCCCTATTGCGCCACTTTGAGCTATTTTTTTAACCTTTGTACTTAAAGGATGACCTTGACCTTGAACTTCCACCACTCAAATGTGCAGCTTCATGAGATCGCCGCTTTGAATTTGTTTTGTTGACCCTTGACCTTGAAAGATGACCTTGACCTTGAACTTCTACAACTCAAAATGTGCAGCTTCATGAGATACACAGTCATGCAAAATATGAAATTTCTATCTTCAATAATGCAAAAGTTATGGCCACCGTTAAAGTTTTTTGTCGGACGGACGGACAGACTGACATACACACATACTGACATACTGACGGACAGTTCAGCTGATATATGCCACCCTACCGGGGGCATAACAATGTGTAAATTTAAATCGAGAAATAAAATAAAAGAGTTATTGGTTGTGCTCAACAATCGCAGTCAGTTTATTTTCACTGGGGGAATACCATCTTTTTTATTATTTACGAAAATGTTGCCGCTGTATAAAATATGGCAAGAACTCTATATCATAAATGATCTTAGTCAGCTTAATAAAAATATTAGATTTCAAATGAATTATAAAATGAAAATAAGTTACTTTAGTCTAGTGTCCATTGAATTCAATGTCCATTGTCATCAAATTCGTGAGAATACATGCAATACAACATCAAACATAAACAATGCGAATTGGAACATTGAATATCAATCATTTTGGGGTTTAAACGTTTAAAGGAAAGCGAAACAATATGACATGAATTCAAACAATTGTTCTATTTCAGAATCTCAGCAAACAAACCAGTACGAGACACTCGCGGAAACTTCGTTTCATGAATATTCGGTATTATCACCTGGCGGCAAACAGGATTATAGTGTTACGAACCGTGTAACTCAAGGTACTGAAAATGATTGTGCAAGTTTGAATCAGCAAAACGCGTATGTAAATGTGTAATAATCAGAAACATAAATATCGTTTCATTTGGTAACTAGAATGATTACATCAACAATATTTATAGCGCAAATTAAACTATTCACAAAGTGAAAGTTGTTTGATTAGAATGTTTAATGATAGTTGTAAGTTTGTGTAGAATGTGCATTGAATTTATACAGTCAATATTTGAATTTATATTGTTAAACATTTGTTTCTTAATATTGAAACATATATAAATCAATTTACTTGACCATAAGCATATACATTCAACAAATCAACGCTTGTTATTATCCAAACGTTTTCGTTGATGTATTAACTACTTTATTCTTACAAATATGGAAAAAAAAATAAGTTTACGATTTTAAGTAGAATCTTTAACGAAACAAGTGAATATAACAGTAAAAGAAAATTAAGTATTTAATTGCGTATAATTAACATATGTATGACGAAAATCCGTTACAATAATACGAGCGTTTACCAATTAAAGGGATGCAACTCATATATATTTATACACTAATGTTATTGATATAGTTAAGCTATTATTTTCATAAAACTATAAGAATTAACACGAACGATATGTCTTTCATGATCTACAGTATTTCAAAGATATTACTACATCTATGGTTAATTAAATCAATTTAACACCATTTGAATCATATCTTAAATATAAGATCGTTCTTAGAACATTATTAATGCATGTGTTTGTTAAACGTGTAATGTGTAGATAATTTAATGTGTTTTTACTCATGTGCATGTTCAGCATATACAAACGTTGTTACAAAAATCATGTATATAATATTTTTACGAGGGAGTATTCCTTTAGTGAGATAACCAGTTTCTATCCATTCACTACAGATACAAAAAGTAAAACAAAATTTAACGTTCAACGCGCAGCTAGTGTTTGGAAACTATTTAAGCATCAGTGACAATGTTGCGATGAAAACATTTGAACCATGTAAAATAATATTAGTCCAAATGTCATTGTGTTCATTTAATGCTCAATATTTGTTTTGCATGTTTTTGTATGTAATTGTTGAAACATGGTTTAACGACTGAGTGTTCGATCATCTTTTAAACTCTTTGTCTTTATGAACATGTTAGTATGTCAACATCATCATCATTAGGCTACTCTATTAAGTCGTACCGAAAATCTCATGGGCAATCACTTAAACCTTTGATTGAATACTATAAGACACCAAGACCAATATTTCGATCATTTAGTAGGTCATCAACTGCGGACGATTATTATATAAAATACGCTGAATATGTATTTTTGGGGATGACATTGAGCTCTTATATGACTTAAACACGAGTAAGTGTTCGAGTTTGGCTCTTATATTCCAGCACTTGCAGTGTGTTATGTTAATGGTTATATGTTTTCAAAATGTAATTTTGTATAACCAGAATAAATAAATAAATGTTGCGTCTGTCATATTAAAGAAGAATGAAGTATACGAAGATTTAAAAAACATGTCACAGCTGTATCATCATATCATTATTAATTCATGGCTTCGTGTGAGGTTTGGGATCACTTTATCGGGTTAAAAAACAACTTTTGTTATGTTTTTATGACACGTTCTTATTTGCCTTTAATCAAGACCATTCCTCTTTTGCTAATCAATGTTATGTTTCACGATCATTATGCTTCCTCTGGAAAACTGTGTATGTTGTGTCTTTCCATTAGTTAGTACGCCTTTACAATGTGAATGTCTAATGAACTATTGTGTTTTGTTTTTGGGTTTCAAAGTGTTTATTTTATCAAATGACAGTTGGGGCAGTTACATAAAAATAATCATTATTCCATTTAAGTATTGTGAGTACGCTTTATAACTATACATTTAGTACGCATTACTTATTAAAAACAACACTTTTGTCTGTCGATGCCTATCTCAAATCCTCGTTGACATATCTTAATCAGCTTCCATGGTTTGGTATTTTTGCAGAGATCTTGGTGCATATTAAGTGCAATGAAATCGAATATTCCTTATATATGAATTCTGAATGATATTGACCAATACACAATCAAAAATACGAATGACACAATTTAATTTAATAGATTAGAATTATCATCAAATGAATGAAACTATTAAAATGTCAGTATATATGTGTCCATTGTCGGTCGTCAGCACAGTCATTAAGAATAACCAATACGATTTTTTAGCACCAGGCTGCCTAACAGATAATGCATATTATTCATATTTATGTGACTTTGAAGTATACAAATATACAAAGTAAGTTCCAAAAGAGGTTCAACTCCTGACGAACTTTTATTCTGTTTAAGACGTAATGCACCGCGTTTTCCATTTTTGCACCAAAAAGCGGGTATTCTAATTACCGGTATATTCTGTAAAAATTTATTAAACAAGCTACCGTTAACAAACGTTTATAGCAAATATATATTTGTACAATTGCGTAAATGTGTAATAAATTGTCAGGAATTAACATAACAAAAAATATGAAAATATGTAGCATATGAAGGGAATTAAAAACACAACACAACTTCATGACGGAACATCATATTTTATACATTCCGTGAACTAAAGTAGCAAGTGTCTACTAATATTACAGCATCAATATTAAAGATATTACTAGTGTCACCATTATAACATTACTATTGGAAAATCTTCTTATAAATTTAATTTATGCGTATCTTTAATATTATGCCTAATTTGCATTAAGAGCACTGCAAAAATACCATGTTACTCATTAGAAAGCATCGGTGTTTTCCACTGGTTGAGCGCTAGCCAAACCTCGCACTGACCTAAGAATTAATAACAAACCCAAAGCTATTTTTAAACAACTTTAATAAAATGCTTCTATACAGACAGACGATGAAAACGCTAATGTAAAAATCTGATCTTAAATTGAATATGAAAAACAAAAGTTTAGTATTTAAACTATTAAATTAGCAATATTACTCAATGATGTTTGCTGTCGAACAAACTTAGAGTAACAAAGATCTTTCAGGTGTGTCATCAACATAATTAATAGCTCTGTTATAACAAACTTTTGATTATTTAAAATATCTCCAACACCGAAAATGGGAGACAAATATAATAGAACAACCGAGTTAGATAGTAGCTGGTTGTAACAAAATCAAAAGAGGCTGTTTACACTTTGCACAGTTCAATAGGTAACCTTTGAGTCATTTATAGATCAAATGGATAGATTATCATTAAAGCTCTTGACATACCAAGTATATTTGATTAAAGGTCATATAAGATGCACATCAAAAAGTGATTGATTATTTAATGGTTTTCTTACAATGTAATGTTTGTCGTCGTCGTCGTCCTCCTCCTCTTCCACTTCCTCCTCCTCATCATAATCATCGTCATATCCATCATCATCATCATCATCATCATCATCATCATCATCATCATCATCATCATCATCATCATCATCATCATCATCATCATCATCATCATCATCATCATCATCATCATCATCATCATCATCATCATCATCATCATCATCATCATCATCATAATCATCATCATCACCATCATCATCATCATCATCATCATCATCACCATCACCATCATCATCATCATCATCATCATCATCATCATCATCATCATCATCATCAAAAACAACTTCAACATCACGATATCAGAGTAAAAGAACACAGTTTCACACATATCTGCCAAAAAATGTGACTTCTAGAGTGATGAATTTTTTTTTTAATTCACATAGTCACCTAGTTCTTTGACCTCACATGGCCCAGTTTCAGAGTCGGCCGATATATGATTAGGAAAAATGTTCTGACCATGTATCATGAAGATTAAACTATACATGTGACTACTAGAGAGTTCACACATTTTAATTTTTTAAAGAAACCTGCCCAGCCCCCTGGCGGTCTTTTTTTTATAAATCCGGAACCATTTTCAAACTAAGCTGGTATACCATAAGAATCATTTTTCTGACACATGTGCAAGAACATTGGATTATAAATATGACTTCACGAGTGCTAAGAAGCTTTTTTATGTGACCTTGTGGCATTTTCGTGCAGCACTTATCCTGTTTTGAACTTGGCCAAGATATCATCATTAAAGTGACATATATATTGACCAAAATTCATAACGATTCGACAATAAATGGGCCTCTAGAACGTTCACAAGGTAGATGTTACGAAAACTTTGATGTTGTTGGGCTTTGCGAACTATGCAGATCTTTCGTGCTTGTGCAGTAAACCGTATATACATGTGTAATAACTTGAAGACGCTATTGTGCAATGTATCGATAGATCATTCACTGGATGTTCACATGTATGCTGCATCTTTAAATAAACCATATACACCAGAGAAACAGTCGAGCAATGATTTAGTCGACGTTCTATTTCTAATAAGTGGTGATCTACATTTGAGGACGAGTGATTTCGATTAAATTATTGAAGAAGATAACCTGTAATATAACTATAACAACAATGATTTCAGAATAATGTCGTTTTTGTATGTCTAATTCCTATAGAGACGATGGACATTACTCCATTTAATAATAGAGAAATATTGCATCACAAGTGTCCACATTTTGCATGATTGATATAGCGATATAAATGGAAACATATCATGAATCTCTTATAGTAGCATTAGTATTATATGCGTCTGTTTCATGCGAGAACCGACTTTGACGTCGATCATTTTGTTACCTCAGATCACTTCCCTATTGTTTGCAATCTGACATTTAGGTTTGTCGCGAGAGTAGACGAAGAGCAGCCAATACGAATACGTCAAATAATTTGACAATTACAAGTGGTGACAATCTCCAAACGAGAATTTATTTTACATTTTCCAAACAGTAGTCAACACATGTCTGAGGTAGCTTCATTAAAAACGATGTAAGTTATTATTAGTTCGTGTCATTGTCTCAAAGCGCTGATATCTTCATGAAACTTTGATAAAGTTCGTCCGCTTCATATACAAATCGCCAGCTCGACAAACCAGAATGGTGAGATAATGATGGTCATAAAAAACACAAATAAAGACGGTGACGTCTGACCCATTATTATGCTAGCGAAGAATGTACTAGAGAACACATACCTTAACATAAATCATAACGTGCACAATGCCTATCACTACGAATGTCAAGGCATAATGCTTATATGGAAAAATGAACGAACGCAAAAGCATTTTGGCAAATCATTAAATAGGCTCCAAGATGTCTCTAATGAAATATCTGCAGCGACTGGCGAGATTATTTTTAAATTGTGTTTTCTGGCATCTCGCCGGAGACAGGAAATGCAAACACATTTAACTTAATGCGAGCAAAAATGTAAATAATGATATTTTTGGCAGAACATTTAGTGCAAATGAAATTTAAACTATGTGAAATGCGAGTGCAATTGGCACAGGCGGTACATGCGTGAAAATGTATCGACACATCACGCTTCTTTTTCTTTCGAATGTTGCGACGGCATAATAACAAATATTCTCTAAACAATTAGCAAAACGGACCCGAATTACTATATGTTTCAAACAGTCTACATAGCATTTGTATGAAAACAGAAAAAAAATGGCATGCTAAATCTTTGGTCTGATAAATAAGCATAAATATATAAATCACATGCAGGATTCCGACCTAGCTATAGTAAATACGACACTATTCTTTACCGTATCGGAATATTGCAGAAATATATATCTCGGTGAAATGTATTGACCTTATATTGTTTATCTTTTTCTTATTAACAAATGAAGGTATTGGCGGTAGCATGCACCAAAAGTGCAAGTTCATGTCTATCAATAAAGCTCATGTGTATAACTACTAAATAACCGCTAAATTGGCTTCTTATCAGCTACATAGTTTATTGAATACTTACGTTTTTGTAGAAGAAACACATGCTTTTAAAACTTAAAATTTAATAATTAAAGAAAGTGACCGAATGTCTGTATTAATTTACAGTCGTGATGTGTGGCTCAGTCGATGTTAAAAATACACACTGTTAGTTATAGTTCTTATATCTATATTAACAAAGCAGAATATATATTTGTCGTCCTCTGACTTATTGTCTTGTTTCAATTGAGAACATCTCTACGTAGATAAAACAAAACTGCAGACGTTAATGGATCTGCAGAGTTCGAAGATATGTGCATAGTGGTATTATTTGCTTCACAGTCGGTAGATTTATTCCTGTTATTATCTTAGGAATTTATACAATTGTATCTTAACATCTTAGTATGCATTAGAAGAACTACAATACCCCATGCTTTATTACAATGCATATATAAAATCTCTTTGTAAAGCACTCCAAATAGCCAAAAGAGCGTTGTTATAATTTGCCTTTCATCATCCATGTTTACAAGCATTGAAGTAAATTTTTTCAAAGTCATGATACTGATCCTTATAAAATGTCATTTACCCGTTTAGTGTTCGAAACCGCATGGGCATTTTGCTTAAAATAAATTATGACATGGTGGATTAATTGTTTAGATAAAGCTAAACCTTTTGATAATAATGTGTGGTAACATTCCAAGATCTACACCGAACAAGCTAAATAGATGCCCAATACAACAGAAGCTTTTTTAATAGTATATTATAATTGTATTCAATTTATGTAACACAAATACACTTTATTGCACTACAAAAACACACGTGTGAATATATTATTTGAATATCAAGTTTAATATAAATTTGATTTCATGAATGACCAGACACACTATATGAAAGCAAATGCAATTTTGTACACATATATTTTTTTCAGAAAAAATGGCAAACGAAGTGTATTGGTATGAAAAGACTGAAGTCAAATTTTTCAATTATAATATAACAGTTGGCATCTGACCAATATGTGTATGTTTTTTATGTAATAGTACACTTTAACAATATTTAAATACCAACAATCTGCAACCATGCCAATACGCATTTTCCATGGTCGCGTATGCAACTAGCCCTTCATAGCATACCTGCAAGTTTTCAATTTGATAAGTTTACCATTGCACGAAAATAAATAACTTTGTTTAGTTTTCATTTTTCGACAATACTAAATTAACGTAGAATTTGTCTTCTCTCCCCACTGCGCAATCATTATCTGACGCTTCAGATTCACGGTTAGGAACACTATTCCCCTCTGTGCCGCCGCTTGATATGACCGAATACTGATGAAACGAAGTTTCAGCCAGTGTCTCGTACTGGTTTATGTTATGAGAGCCTGAAATAACATATTTCTTAAGTTTATCGCATACAGATCCGATAGTCCTAGAGCGGTTTAAAAAAAACTCGCTTTGCGTTAATTGTTCAAGGCGCTAACTCCATTTCATTGGTCGTTATATGTTATGTGGCGTAGGATGTTAATTGATGCTCTGTATGTCAAATCGATTAAGCTTTGTTTAGTATGACCAGAATGATTTATCTCAAAGGAATATATATATATATAAGTGTAATTCTTATTGATTAACTTTTCACTTAATAAGATATATCAAGAATTTCATTCATGATTGAATTTGCATAAACATTAAACATACGGTTTAAAGGGGCCTTTTCACAGATTTTGGCATTTTTTAACTTATTCATTAAATGCTTTATATCGATAAATGTAAACATTGGATCGTAAAAGCTCAAGTAAAAAATCAAGAATAAAATTAAAA
Source organism: Dreissena polymorpha (assembly GCF_020536995.1). Taxonomy (NCBI): domain Eukaryota; kingdom Metazoa; phylum Mollusca; class Bivalvia; order Myida; family Dreissenidae; genus Dreissena; species Dreissena polymorpha. The sequence goes on along the minus strand of NC_068360.1, from coordinate 95,692,033 downwards.
AAAGGAAAAGAATATTGCCCGGACCAGGTTTCGAACCAGTGACCCCTGAAGTCCTGCCAGAGTCCTGAAGTAAAAACGCTTTAGCCTACTGAGCTATTCCGCCGAGTACAATTACATGAAGTATTTTATACCTTATATAAGCAATCTTTGTAGTTTCACAAAATTTAACGACAAAAACAGAACTCTCCAAATTATTCAATCGTTTCGCGTTGCAACGCTTTATAATTTTTAGGTTTTTAAATCGTCAAAAGATGCATATAATGGCTATATAAGACCATGGTAAATGTTCAGTATTACTGTTTCCTCACAAATATCATAACTAAAACGAAAATTTGCGAGTCTGAAACAACTTTTTTCAATTTTGTCAATTTACCAAAGCGTGAAAAGATCCCTTTAATAACAGCATACATACAAACAAAAATTAATGACATCTATAAACTTATTCACAAACTTACAAACATACCGACTCTGCACTCTTTATATTCGGAACTGGTATTGACAGCAGAGACGTGTGTCCTGTAGCAAACAGTAGCATGATTCTTATTATTTTTTAAAACCAATTTTACCATTCTGGAAAATAATTGACAGCAAGCGTAGTATGAATTCAATGCTAGAGCAAAATAAAAAAAGACTGCATACTGTTCTTTGAATAAATCATCGTAATGAGCACCAGCGTCAGAATTTCCTGAAAGCGAATGAAAGCGTACACTTAATTCGACGGACACACAGGGCTGGGACCATATTCAAGAAACGTTAGCGCATGTATTATTTATACTTTATTAAATAATTTAGTCCAATCACTACTGAAAATGTTTAATTAAAGGATGATTCGACGCTCCAAAACGTGGTCTATGAAAAAGTATATAAGTATTATCTGAAACACGTATGTAGACGATTGATGAGTAAAATATTCCAATTTCAGCATTTGATTGATCCACACTTTGATCACAGCATTGAACCAGTGCTCAATAGGATGGTACATAAGGTTGAGAGAATAAATACAGTGTAAACCAACTGGGTATGTAATATTTTATTAAAGCAAATTGTTTACTATTTACTTGATATATTCGAATTAATTGTTAAAATGAAATGTTTCTACACAATAACGCAAATGTTTTATCCAGAATATACATACGTTTAAACTTGTTCCTATATTTACAAAGAACCACTAAGATGACTATCACAAGAGTTCCTCCTACACCACCTCCCACTGCAGCCCCGGCAGATGGATTGGCTTCGTAATTAAATACACACATATTATAAGTTGGTACTTATATTCTGTGTTTTTGTGTTGTAGCCTCGTGATAAATCAAATCACTTGTAAGGTTTTCTGTTTTGATAACCAGTATATTAAAAAAAGTGTCGGTATTTTAATATCGGTAGCTTATACATTCAAAGTGGAACACAAAGAGACTAAACAAACATATTGAGTGCAATTATTTTGACACTGTCAAATCACTTAATTCAGTTAATAATGTTATTCATCATTAAACATATTATATAATTTATTCATATTGTTTGTGGCAATTAAGCACATCGAAACATCTGTAAAAATATTTAATGGAGATAACAATTAAATGTTAAAAGTCGTGATTCATAATTTTTATTTTATGCTTTCCGGTGGTTTATAGAGAAATATCAGTGAAGTAAAACTGGTATTTCACTGTTTTAAACAGTGAAAAATAACAGTGAAAAATATCGATATTTTTCACTGTTTTATTGTGAAATGACGTCGTTTTTTCAACGAAATGACGTCATAAAACCAGCGAAATTATACATTTAAACTCTTTTACAATGTTAATAAACGGTGAAAAAGCATAAAATAAATAGAAAATGTGTTGGATTCGATGCAATATCGATTTTAATTCACTCGTGATCATGAAAAAAAACAACATATTTTCACTCGTGGCGCATATTATTTTATATGATCACTCGTGAAATAAAATCGATATTCCACCGTATCCAACAAATATCCTCTATATAATCTGTCAGATATAAAGTGTTTAATGGCCTCGATATTGTAAAAATAGGATAAACTACATTTAATTAATAGTTAATTCTTAGAAGCATCATATTTGACAATACTGCACACAAAATCTTTTATTTTCATAAATATGTTTCACACTATGGTCTACACTCATGATATGCACTTCATCTTATAATAATACACATTAAAGTATACATACAAGATTTAGCTCGAGTTACGAATGTTATCACATCGGTTTCTCCTGATGTTCATATCGAATTTTCTGCATACATTTTAATTGATAAGAGGTCCCAGAAATGAATCCGTCAATAGATATTCGATTGATTAGTTCAGATACATTTTTGTAAATCCAATACTCGATCCTTTCCTGTTTATATCCTATAACGACCCATTGATATTCGCCTCCATTGAATCCTGGTATCCATTCAACGGTTACAGACCTGTCTGTTACCAACGCTTCAACTACACGTAATTGTTTTGGCATTGCTGGCTGTTCTGTATAGATATAAAATACCTATCAAATATAGATGGTAATGATGTGTTAATGTTATCTTAGCATTAAGCAACTACAAACTAGTAAATTATGTTCATAATTACATGATACCGAAATACTGACATCATGGTTTACCTTTCGCTTGAATAACAAATGCATGTCCCGTTGTTTACTTTGATCATATAGGTTGCAAAATCATCTTCCTGAACGTTAAAATTGAAAGGTTTGTCTGCAGTCTATTGTCAGAAATATGAATATGAAATCTGCTGGTATCATTAATGATTAACCATGTATCGTTTACTTGTTTCCGCCAAACAAATGCCGATGAAGCCCTTGGAGGAGGATACGCCACAATAGTGTAAATGAGAATTACACTACTGTTTGATTTCGTCCATACCATTGGTACAGGAGGCATAAATGGCGAAGGTCTCGGTGAACCTTCAAACACAGAAATTTTAAATTAGTAATTATAAAGTTGATTAAAAATGTTTAACAATAAACCGTTACTTTAAACATTAAACCAATATACATGTTATATCATGTTGACTTAATTCTGATTTTAACCTCAAGCTCTCGCACCTGCTGAACTCTATTGTGCGTGTTGTTCGCTCTGCATTGGTAGGCTCCCACATATTCACATAGTGCACGAGGAATCGATACGGATATTGTGTTAGAATATTTTGCACTTAGTAAATCTTTTTCACCGCTTGTATTATTTATAAGTAACATAGGAGGCGAAGGGTCACCTTCAGAATCACAGTCTAAATCCATAGTTTGACTTTAGTTTACCGTAATATTTGGCACATTCTCAAATCCGGTGGCATAAAAGCTTCTAATATTTGTGGCATCTATAAAGTAATTTGATCATGCAAATTATCCACAAATTATGTGGCAATACGTATAAGGATATAAAGTTTTAACAAAAAAAATGTTAATAATGCTAAATGCTAAATGTCTTGAAAAGGAGTACAATTATACACGTATTAACTATTTACTTACATTGTACATCAACATAAAACATTGTTTCATCGTGAGCCGGCTGTGCACAGCGTCATTTTAAATAAGGTATCATTGTGTTGTTTACTCTGCACTTATAGAAGCCCTCGTCTGATATCTGCATGTTTGGCAAGACAAGTGTTTGCCCTCGCCAAACCTCGCGTGCTGTAGTAACGTGTATCCACGTGAAACTGGTATCAGGTGGATTTCCAGGTGTGTACGGGCTCATGACTGACAAGCCTGGGTCAACAAAACGGTTGTATTCGCAATAGTCCGTATAGTCACTGGATCTGAAATGATTGATTACACAGCAAATTTAACGTATTTCGACACCGTTATACTATTTTACGGCTCTATTTTAGAATGAAATAACTCTGTCTAAGACCTTGATTTATCTAAAGACCTGACGGATTCATGTACATTCGTCTGCCTTTAAAATGTTTAAAGTATTAAGAACAATAACAATGTTGACAAATTGTAAATAATTTCTATTCAAATGCTAATACAAACATGTTTAAACTTACATAATACGTCAAGTGTTAAGATTATATTGGCATTTCCAACAATCATATTCGGTTCGAAAGTTGCGTTCATGGCATTGTTGACATCCAGTGTGTAATAACCGCTTGACACTACTTGTGGTATGGTGAGTTGTTGTCCATACTGTTTCATACCCACAGGCAGTGTCCATGTTTAGCTCATGGGAGGAGGGTTGCTCTGGCTGGTGCAATTAATTGTTAATGGCTCATTTCTAACTGCCCGTATAGTACTAAACGCGATTGAGTTATTTCCGATTGCACACTTAGGAATTGACGGCGGATCTGTAAGTAAATACCATATTTACTAGACTATCTAATGGTTACCAGCTTATATTAGATTGTGATAAAGCAAAGTCCTTCAAATTCTAAAATCGATGTTCATAAAAAGTCCCCTCATATTTATATTTTCAGTAAAATAAAACATAATTCGTTTCTCTTTACACATGTATTTTCGTGTGGACATGTTCGTATCAGAAACAGAGTTAACAATGAGTTAATAAGGTGTGTGTTCTTCCATTCTTCGATGATCCGTCCTGAAAAGGACTATAAAAGCATGCTAACATTTCAAAAGTATGTTTGTCTAGATCTTGCGAATAATAATCAACGTCGTACACAAACAGAGCAATTTGAGGTGTATAAGTAACTTTTAATTTTAGCAGATGTCAAGCGTCTGGTGAATATTTAAAACTTGAAATGTGTACATACTGCTGTGACACTGGATTTGAATATTAAACATTACACTTGCACTTATAAAGCGAACTATGCCAGTTATGCACTTTATTTCATTTATAGAGGTTTTGAGTGCATTACTGTCAAACATTGTTGAAACACTTCCGATATTATAAGTAAATTTAAGTTCTGTTTTTAACAAACGAAATTGTCTATCGCCATATTTAAAATACCGCTTTTATACAATTTTAAATAAGAATGCAATCGTTTCCGGTATTCTTGCGCGTCCGGTAATCTTTTGCAGTTCACAATTTTATAAATTCTGAGAACGACGAATCCTGTCATTTAACATAAACAGACGTTTTGAATTTGAGATTTACCGAAACAATTTACCATTGAAAATAAACTTGTTGATCTTTTTATTTACCGATTGTATTATAAAATGCTTCATGGACGTCGTGTTACTTGTATTAATATTAATTACGCAATAATATGCACTTTATAACAAGTATAGTATAATTTGATTAAAGTTAGTTATTCATTTTATTTTGACCGCCAATAAAAGAGACCATTTACCGACGAATTTGAACCGATTCTTCGACTACCGCAGTCGATTAAAAACGACTGGCATGTGCAAAGGTCGCATATTTTGTACATACAAAAATCACATTGAGAGAAAATTCGTGGTCATTTGAAAACAGTATTTTCTTGATTATGTTTCGCTCATAAAACAACTTTTTACAGGCTTTGTAAATTGCCAAAATACAATGAAATCTTAATCGACACTGTACACAATCTGAATTATAGGTACCTATTGATGAAATAAGTCTGCATTGACATTTACATTTTGAAACTGACGAAATTATTATGAATAGCGCGCAAGATTAATGGACCTATTACTTGTTAAATTAGACGCAGGTAGTGTTCGTTTTAATGTCGGTTTTGATAGATCCTTATAACATAATTAGCATATTTCTTTGTTTTCAATGTTAAAAACAACCTAATTTGTGCCAACTTAAACATTTAATTCCTTTGTGATTTCGACCTTACTTTTATGAGCTTATTGACATGCGCGACATTACCGGCCGGCATCGAACTATTTTAGTTTTTATAATAAAACCACGTTTATATCTGTCTGATACAAAGTTGCGTGATATAATTTGTTATTTTTGGACAGAAGGCGTTTATATCAGCCCATAGTTGGTTTTACGTATTACTTCTCGGAATTAACTAGTGTCACCATTTTCGGTATAAACAAGTACGATACAATACAATTAACTTCCAGTATGTATTACATATAAGATACAAAAAAGAACAAACAGCAAACCGGTTTTAACAAATATTGAGAATTATCTGTAATTGCTTTTGATGTTGCATAAAACGTATTACAACATATTCATTCATATTTTGATTCACGGGAAAAGCGATAATATTGTAAAAATTCCCTAACAAGGGAGCGTTGTATTATTATAATAATAAACACAAGTTATTAAGTTATTATTTTGTAATATATTTGGCTCGACACGGAAAGCTTAGCCGTTAGTGCCTACTAAATATCACTCGCTTTAATTCACAACGATACGATGGAATGCAATGGAATACCATTTCGTAACATAATAAGCATAGTAGAATGTAAACATGCTAAAACACAAGTTTGATATACATGTAAGCACACAAACACTCATGTCGATACAAGTGACTTATTTTGATTTAAGTTTTCCTATTTCTTTGGTATAAACCTTTTATAAAACTGAGATAAAATACCAACGCAACATAATGTATTATCTTATCAAAATAAATAACTCATAATTCTCAAACAGAATTTTATGGTAATTATATGATATTTATATTAGATCTTCCACATTGACTTGAGGTAAACTGAGTATTATTTTTAAACACACACGGATGCCTATTCAATACTAACATAAACTTTCCGATAAAGGTATTTACGACTAAGCTTTAATTTATGTGCTGTTAGAAATCTATGATACATGGTCATAACGCATAAAACTTACGTAAAATGTTGACCACTGTGCCAGTTGACTTATATTCTGTTATCTTGGATTGATATGTTGGCTGCATAAAACTTGTGGCATTGCAGATGATCGTTGATCACATTTCGCGTTGTTACCATTTCAGTTCAATTGTTTTGCTGTTAATCACGGAACCATTCGATAAAATCCATGAAATGCTTGGAGTTAGATTCTCAGTAGAATTACATTCTAGAGAAACAGTGTGGTTTTCTATTACAGTTATTGTGTTAACAATTACAGTCTTGTATGTCCGGCTTCGTAGGAGAACCTAGAATCGCAAATTGTCATGTGCATAGATGTATTGATGCTTGTTTTGAATGTCTTGTTCTTTGTATGGCAAACAGTTTGATATTTATATGTTTCAAACGAATGATAAATATATAAAGAAGTGAAACTCCAGCTGCTGGAGCAGTATTGAATTCTCATTATACACAATTAGTTTGTCCTTAATTTAAAGCAAGTGACCATGCAATTGCCAAAACAGTATAAAACAGCACAAAACAGCACAATACAAAACAACATACAAAACAAATAAATGAATAAAGCTGGGATCGCCGCCTTGGAACGGTCAATGCAAAGCATTGGGGGTTTAAACCGGTTATAGAGCGCTCAACCTCACACTTGGCCCAGCAATATTCATGATACATTTACGTGTAAATAAATTCAACCTCATAGTATTGTAACTCAAATTAAACAATAATAAAAGGGAATTAAAACGCATTCAATTTAATTACCATTTTATTACTCAAAAGTAGGAGAGATACCAGAGAAATAGAGTTACAACTTTTTGAAGCACGATGAAATGAAACTACGAACAAGTATCAACTACATTCCTTTTTAATAGAAAAAGATTTTAGAATTTAGCGTCATGAAGTATGATAAAACTTAGTGCATATTACCAATACATATTAAATACAATACTTGCTTTGTCATGTTTCTCTTAATGACATTTACAAAAACACTTTTTATTGCTCTGACATTTATACACAGTCTGAAGATTTACTAATTTAAAGGGATATACATACTGAACCATATTGAATATTCATGTATTCAAATCGTACAGGTTTTTTTTTAAATAAAAAAATATCATTTTAAAAGATCGTAGTGAGTATATGTTGCAGTAAATCATTAAAGCATACTTAAAACATCGAATTCCGATAATCTATCGGATAGTATGTTTCCGTATCCGTTTGATTCGTAGCAGAAGATATGCGCTCCGTGATATGTGTTGCTAGGTGTAATAGTAAGGACACTTGTCGTTACATCAGTCACTGTTGAACTGCTGCAATTTATTGTAAGGTCCACATCATCACTGTAGTCAGAAGGCGTTTTGTTATCAAGGTACCACGTGATGCTGGGTGCTGGACGTCCTACTGATGATACACAGAGGATGTAGCTGATGCTAATCATTCAAGATGGAAAGTTTTGACACTGGCGGTTGAATGGATGCATACATCAGCTTAACTAAAAAATACATATTTAGTACAAACGTAAATATGAATGCATCATGGTAACGTAATCTTAGTATCTTTACTTGAACACATTATATTAACATCCAATCAATAGACAGCTCTAAATAAGATTTGAAGTTCATAATGTTTGTACTAATTAAAACACAAACAGGAATTTCGAAATATAAATTATAATCTAGCTCTGACAAGCAAGTGATTCTCGCGTATCAGTTCCCGGGCTTTGTAAACAAGCGAACACCTTCTGTTGAGCTCAGGGTCTATCTTAACTGTGTTCACCTTGCATGACTCATGTTGTGGCAAGAAAATGTTTATCGCAAGATTTATGCAATGTCGCTAAACGAACATTGATTAAGAAGTGATTTCGTCAGCAACGCGCCATAATGGCCATTGGGGAACCTGTATTATAAGTATAATCGTATTGCTATAAAACAGGAAAAATGTATATCTAGGTGATCATTCAATAAAAAAGGCAAACAATGTATCCAGTACACATGCCCGTACACAATTTATAGATAAAAACTCACCACGTTATTGCATTCCCATGGGTTTTAAGTAAAAACCTTTTACATCGATTTTGCTAGATGGTATTTAAATGAAACCTATAAATCTGTGTGTTGGTAGTTGTTTGTTATAAATAATCAAGCATTCTCAAGCACAAATCAATACTCTCCATTAATTCAATTTCGTTTTTAACAACAATTCTGATGGCTCCGCGTATTTGATCTAAATAACATGTGTACAACCTGAGTAATATTTCACATGCATAAAAAGAACCTGCCAGTGAAGCATAACATAAATTTGCGCATAACCCGCATGTATATATGCCACGTTAAAGGGGCGTACACCAAAACTTTGGATTTGTTAGAAATTGAGAACATAATGGCCAGTTTAAATATATTTAAATGCTTCTCCGTTAAACAACTTCTATAACTTCTCTTCTATATTGATCTGTGTTACTTTATGCACAAAAACGTCATAAAGCGTAAATCATTCAAATGTGCTCACCTTTGGAAGTTACGTTCGTTGATACTTTATTGGTTGAGTTGGAGGCGATAAAACATGTATATGTACCGATAGATTCATTTGAAAAGTTAATGATTGTCAAATATTGATCCGATATCATTGTACCAATTACAGTTATTTTAAGGTTGTACAATGCTGTGTTTGTTATTGAAGGCAATCCAAGCACATATTCAGCTAAACGTACTCCATTTTTGTGGAAAACAATTATTTGCATGTCTGGTATGTTGCAAACATGACAACGAATGGTAACGTTAGTTCCTAAATTGACAAGGCTGGACTCCGATGTCAATGATATGTTTCATGAGCTTGCATCTGAAATATACGTTCAATTTATATATTCTTACTAATATTTACACCAGAATCAATAAAGTGTGTTTACTTTCCTTGATATTAAATTATAAGTATATATGATATGTCAAGATTTAATATCTCCTTTTGTAATCGTTGTGTAAATATATTTTTGGAAATCTTCATCAATTAACGTTGCAGTTATTCGAAACAAAAACAAAAAAGAAAAATAATATAAAACATTATTTAAATAAGAAACAATGACGCGTTTCAAAACTGGAATAGCCTTTTTAAAGTCATTAAATGGGGCAGCACACGAATAATAAGAGCGGACCTTTATATATGTATCTTATTTAAATTATGAAATATAGTTAACTTTATGTGTTCGTCGTTTATAATGCAGTCATAAGTAAAATAGCAGAGAATGAGAAAATGTTTAAACATATTTTGTCTCGCTTCTGAATCAGAGTTAAAATAAGCTTATACTACCTTAAATTACCCTGATTAAGGTAATGTATAATTCTATATTTATTTTGACTGGTTGGTTTTGACAGCACATAAAATTTTAATTTATAAAGCCAAATAGCAGAATAACTCTGAAATCTAGCAGAACTTTAGCGGTAGATTTTCGGGAAACCACCTACCCAATAAATTATTTCATTTTTATTTGTGAATATAGTTGTTCAATGAAAACATGTGGATACCTCTTTAAGGTAACAACTTTCGACATGCATTGGCATACATCAAGGCATTTAACATGAATTGCATTTACTGCCCCAATGTGGTGACCTAAATTTATAGCGTGTACAAATCATTTTTGTATCAACATTGGTTTCTAGACATATTATATATTAATGAGGAATAGAAATAACTATTTTCAATCCTGCAACGTAGGAAAAAAACGTCGGGAAAACTTTCATATACACCATTGTGACAACCAAACTGCAACGTTTGAATGCAACCTAAATACAACGTTGCAGCAACGTTGGAAAAAAACGTCGGAAAAACTTTCATATACACCATTGTGACAACCAAACTGCAACGTTTGAATGCAACCTAAATATAACGTTGCAGCAACGTTGGAACAAAACGTCGGGAAAACTTTCATATACACCAGTGTGACAACCAAACTGCAACGTTTGAATGCAACCTAAATACAACGTTGCTGCAACGTTGGAAAAAACGTCGGGAAAACTTTCATATACACCATTGTGGCAACCAAACTGCAACGTTTGATGAAACGTTCGGGCAATGTTTTGTATGCAACGTTGTTTGTGACCTCAGGGGCATGATTTTAACAATCAGGAGTACTATGGGATACTCCACTCCAAGTGTTAATTTTCTAAATCTTTTTTAGCTCTGATGAAATATGTAATTAACGGAACGAAAACGGTGTGAACAGTTTCAAAATAATGTCACAAAAGGATCATTCCTGTGCAGTTTATTTAAAATCATGCCAGATGTCGTTTGAATGAAGAGTTTAAGCATGATGCACGAAGAACAAAAGGCAATCCCAAAAGCCTATCCTAAACACGTGTTTCCTTAGGTGAGGAAAAACGACATTGCTATGCTTATATATAAGATTCACTGACAGATTATTGAGGATCGTAACATTGCATAATCCTATTTTTTAGTAGTTTTATGCGGACATTTGATTTTACCATTGGAAATTATTACAATTCTATAAAACCGAACATGCATAAGTATTACGGAATGCCCTGGTATAACGAAAAGACACCTTTGTTCGTTTTTAGCTTAAGGTATAAAGTCGGCTCCTTTGATTTGTCTGCTGCCGAAATATTGCTTTTCTTTTAATGGATTGCGATTGAACAAGGATTATAATAACACATTTGATGACTTTATTTTTACAAGAAACGTTGAAAAATGCTGCCTTTATATTTATATTATTAATTCCGTTCCACACCCAACATAAATGAGATTAAAACAGGGGTTACTACTAAATTTACAGAAAGAATTGTAAACAATACAAATAAATATATAGATTGAGTCTAAAATTAACATCTTATGTCCGACAGAAGATAAACAAAGTTGACAAGAAGTTGTCTCAAATTTCGGGCAATGTTTGTTTGTTGCAGACTAAATCCCTCTTTAGACTGATTTAAGGAAGAAATAGCACATTATCTGTTTCGAGTCCCATGTTAAGTCTAAACGTTTGGCCACGTGGATGTGCAAGGGTTTGCAGACGGGAAATCAGTTCTTGACCCAAAGACCCCAACAAAACGAACTGCCTTTATCAGATTTTGTAATGTTTGTGCACAAAATGTGGCTTCTGATCTTGTTTTTTGTACTCCGCATGAATTTGGTATTGATTTTCATTTGAAATGTTATGAGAAGTGGATGCACGTTATATTATCTTTATCATCTTAACTACACGTGTGCAGACATGTGGTATCAGAGGTATACCTATTTTTATTTATTTTTCATGGAAATAATGAAATACCGTAAAATAATGTTGTCTTCAACATTAAAAGAAGGTATATGTAAACCTTCGTTGACGCTTATCTATAACAAAAGAATATGCGTCGATGTCAATAAAGAAGATTTTCAACTATTTACATATTATTTCAGTTGAATTTAATGGAGTTGGAAAGAAAATCAACATTTGCATATAAGCTACATATGCACAATCTTATTGCACGATACCCCCCCCCCAATCTCAAGTTATTAAGCTCAAACCATTAAGTGCACATTTTTTTCCGTTTTTAAAAACAGTGACATTGACCTTTACCAAACCGACCCAAAAAGAAACCGTGTCAACATCAACATGTAAGAGTTGTTGCAAACCTTAACTGAATTTCCTAAGTACAAACAGTGGCCTAATAATATATCGATTGTTAACAATGCCAACTTTTTTTAACGCACGTAACCTATGTAAAAATTCTACCCAGATATTGTGAAGATTAATATTCCTACAAATTTTCATCAAGATTGGATCAAAACTGTTGCTTCTAGAGTTAAAAGGAACTAAAATAAAGATTACGATGCACGACGAAAGGCAGACGACGACGGACGCAGGGCTAAGGATAATCACAAAAACTCCCGATTAGCACTTCATGCTCAGGTGATATGAACATGAACACAATCTAACAGAATAACCCATTGCGCGACTTACCGAAGCTCGATTTCGTATTCGCATATATATTAAAAAATTTTAGGCAACCATTGTGACAAATAGTGTGGCCTATGATCGAAATTGTTACCACAAATGCAGCAAAAATATGTAAAAAAACAAAGCTGGTAAGAAATCAGCTTAATTTCAAGATTATGGTTAGATCTACTTTCTTAATCCGATTATTTTTATATTGCTGCATTAAAATATGCAAGTATTTATTTTCGGATAACATATGTAATGAAAAGTAAAGGCGTTGCTGCAAACAGAATAAATGCTGATGTTTTGCATGTGTTGGTCGTGACTTCATTCACCATGCGGTGCATAAACAGCGGTTCTCTTTGGTAGTTTAGTTATGAAATCAGCTTATGAATAGATCTACGATCCTTACTGGAGAGTCAAATCTTTGCGGAATTGTGGGCAAGATTTCGCGAGCCTTGAGCTCACACATCGTTATGATTACGTGACGATATTTGCTCTATGCAACCCACGAAGCTATGAGTCTAGTGTTTGCGTATTGCACCCCATTAACCCCTTATACAGGGCAGACCCAAAATTGATGCAAGTGTAGTTTGTGTGTCAGATGCGAAGAAGAATAATGGTAGGGTAGTGGTCGATGAATTGCAGATCGCAGAAAAATGTTCTATGTCTTAATTCGTTTTAGGATCGAAGGGGTTAAAGAGCGATTCGTCTTTGTTTAGGGCCCGTACTCATTCAGACCCATCCAAAATAAATCCATGTTTGTTGATAGGCATAAAATGAATATTGCATTCGTTTACTCAATTTAAAAGCAAATATGTTGTTTCGACGGCTGATAATGCTTGAATCCGTAAGCATAAAATCATACATATATTTAAGTCACTTTGATTAAATGTTTTCGAACTAATGGACACCGCACTTATTAATTTTTTTCATGAATGGAAAATTGTATACTTGTCGT
>NC_068360.1:95660963-95673463 GCF_020536995.1 Dreissena polymorpha | reverse complement strand
GGTATATGGACAGAGACACACCCTCGGATTACAATGATGATGTAAACATCACTGAACGAAGCAATAGTAATGTAGCAGGAGACCGGACGACAAGCACTCTGTCAATCACTCCTTCACAGGAACAGCATGGGTCATTAATTTACTGCAAGGTTTCAAATGGATACGGGTCAATCTTATCCGTCAGGAAACCCCGTATTGACGTGTTGGGTAATTATGCAGTATTTTACTTGAACGTTTGTTTAAAATAATCTTAATATAAATACTTAAGTGTATTATTTGTATTGTTGCAAATTATGTACGTACATTAACATTTATTTGAATTTTAAAATTTTCTTCGTTTTTTAATTAATTTTTATTTAATCAAATATTCTTTGTTCGCGCAGACATTTATCTTATTCTATTTTCCTTTTACTTTCGCTTCGTTAAAGTCACCCCATCCACACCAAAAGTTCTGTACAAGAATGTGATTGTTAACACCATTACTGTGATACAAAATAGCTCTGTATCGCTGGAATGTACCTCTGCTGGGAATCCAACGCCTCACATATCATGGAAATTAACTAATGGCTCTGTTATTAATAACGGAGCTATTGAACTGAAATTTATGCAAAGTATAAACGCAGTAACGCTCACCTGCACGGTCACAAGTGACATGCAGCCAACAAGCGGAAGTACAACAAAATATTATAATGCAACTACTTTACTGGTTAACATTCTATGTAAGTATAATTTATTGTGTATATAAGTATTATTAAATTTGATAACAGTATAACAAATAAATATACGTATTAATTATATTACTAACGTGTCTTTATACTCGAAATAACAAATCTACTAACATCATGCATATGCCTATTAAACTAGGTATCATTCTGTAATCATTTCATAGTTTATTTAATACCCATACAATTTGGGATGAGAATTAATTACTGTTTTGATGATTTAATACATTCGCTATTGTCGTATTGGTATATGGACCTCAGCTTAATATAAGGTATATAGCGTGTAAAAGAAAGAAATCGGTTTATTTAGAATAAGACAGATAAAGATTGCGAAACAATTATTTGTGGGATTTCTTAATTGCGTTTTTACTACATATTGACATTTTCTGAGCTTTTTAATTTTCGAATTATCATAATTCACACGAGCATTCTTCTGAAGTAAGACGCAACAACTAGTTATAATGCCAAATGTATTATTTTTACATTAAACACATATTTAAACCCTGATGTAAATTAAGGCAATAATACTTTTCGAACCATATGTATGTATGTTGTAAAGCTATTACATGTAGACTGTTTTGCATTGATTACTCACTAAGCTTTCGATTCAGACTTTTTGTTTACAAAAATGAAATTTCTTTTGAATTATATGTGCTTGAGCTATACATTGATTCACACATCCAATAAGAATTTAAGGTAAATATTAAGGATGTTAGGCAAGATTTATTTTCATATAATTGTTGTTCATGGAAATTATTAATCTGTATTTTAGGAGACAGCATATAAATAATGCCATTATCAACGTTATTCATTTTCAACATGGTAAACCTGACACATGTTTGTATGACGGACTTAATATAAAATTAAGAAAATACGTTGTTTTAAAAAAATATGGAAAATGTGTAGTATGTTTGTTAAACTAAAATTATTTAAATATGTGCATGCCTAAATGTTGTATCAAATGTAGCCAGAATGTCATGATTTACATGAACTGAGATTATGTTAATAGGTGATCCCAGTTTTCGATCAATGTCTGCATGTAGACAATTTCTCAATAAAAGACAAAAATAAACCAAAATCTGCGTATATTTTATAACCACATACATGTAAACCACCGAAAAATGCTCAAAGGTAAAACGTGTTTTTATTGCATACTACTGTTTAAGCTGATCATTAGATATGCCAGGAATAAACCTTGATAATCGTTGCTTTTCAGATCCACCGACCACCCCAACGTGTGTAATCGGAAATCATTTAATAACATCAAATTACATACGTGCAATTAAAAACACATCTATAACAATTAATTGTACCAGCACTAGCAATCCTCCTCCGGTGAACTATACGTGGACGTTGCCTGGCGGACTTAAACAAACCGGACAACTCTTCACGATACCAAACGTACTTTCCAGCGGCACGTACATACTGGATGTCATCAATGTGATGGACGCACCTTCTACCCCGCAAGTCGTTATTGGAAATGCCAATGTGATATTTACACTTGACATCTTATGTAAGTTTCGTTAATATATCTTAGTTTTATGAGATTTGCATGAATTTGCATTTGGTTTAAATTGTAATTGTACTTAATAATTAAAGATAACATTCGAGTGGAGATGGATTGAAAAAAATCCGTCAAGCTTCAAGTCAATGAATCCGGTAGAGCTATTTCATTATCATTTCTGTATGTGTATCACTTGTGATACTCATCCTATGATATCTCAACATAAATCACTCGAGCCATGTGTTAAAATTCTCGTCAGTTCCAATTGGCAACTTTGTTTAAGATTTAACTGCACTTAATACTAAAATCATCGAATTTCGAGGAAAGAATCATGGAAATAAAACCGTACAGTCTTAGTTAAATGAACCCTGAAGAGCTATTTTATTATGTGTATGTGTTGCAAGGTCTATGATACTATGGTGGTGCACTATACATTACTCTTTCGCTGTGTTATAATTCACTTCAGTCGCAGTGGTGGTGCGACCAATTGCGAATACAACGGTGTTACAAAACAGGACATTGTCTGTCACGTGTCCATACACTGAAGGAAATCCACCAACAACGAATTTCATGTGGATACAAGTAAAGACATCGCACATTGTCGGAGTCGAGCAAAATCTTACGTTTCAAAAAATGCAAATCACCGACGAGGGATTTTATAAGTGCAGAGTAAACAACACAATGGAACCTTCAGGTTGCTGTGCACAGACGCCATACGATGAAACAATGTTTTACGTTGATGTACAATGTAGGTGAATGGTTTATTAACAATAATATGTGCGTATAGTTTAACAATTGCAAAAGAAAATTTAGGAATTGACAAAGTGATTTGTATAAGTCAAATACTGATTATTGTATTAAAAATTTCAAGGTCATAATAAGTATTTATCTATTGTAGATCCTGCCAGTATACAGAGATTTTATGTCGATGGATTTGAAAATGCAAGAAGTATAACTATTAACCAAAGTCAGACGGTTATATTATTCTGCGAATCTTATAGTGACCCTGTGGCTAACATGTCTCTAATAAATAATACTCGAAATGGACGCGATTTACTGACTGAAACACATAATAACACAATATCTGCTTCTGTTGAAAATGCGCGATGTGAATTTGACAAGGGGATCTACCAATGCCAAGGGAACAACATTCACAACACCGTCCAGCAGGTGTGGGACATAGAGATCATTATCCGATGTAAGTTAATATTATAAAACACGTGTATTTGTGTTATGAGTGTGAGCGTTTGCGATTATGCATATAAAAACTATTGTTGTATTTCCCTTTTTGCAATTAAATTAATGTCAACTAATGTTACATCTTATCTTTTTGAAGGTGCACCGCGAGCTTCTCCATTTATGCCGCCGATACCTAAAGCTTGGACGAAAACTAACAGTAGTGTAATTCTTACGTATACTATTGTGGCGTATCCTCCTCCAAGGGCTTCGTCAGCTTATGTTTGGCTGAAACAAGTAAATAATGAATGGTCAATTGTCAAGGATAATACAAGAATTAATATTCACATTTCCCAAGACAGACTGCAGACAAACTTGTCAATATTGCAAGCACAGGTAGACGATTTTGCAAACTATAAGGTTACAGTGTTCAACGACATTGGCTCCGCAGAACAGACATTTGCTATTCAAGCGAAGGGTAATAATATGATGCCAATGATTTTATTTTTATTTTAAAGACATAACATATGATATTGAATTCACTTCATCCAGATCGACTTGTGTACACATATATTCACGAAAATGTACAGATATGTGTTTAACGTTCCCTATTTACAGAAGAGCCAGCTATGCCACAGCAATTCCGTGTACCTGAAGATTCGATAACATACAGTTCTGTAGTCGTTGAATGGAAACCGGGATTTAACGGCGGGGAAGATCAAACATTTGTTATTGGATTTAAACAAGAAGCGGGTAAAAATTGGACTTACAGAACTGAATACGAAAATCGAACATCAATTGAAGGATTAGTTGCCGGAACCTCTTATCAATTCAAAATGTATGCCGAAAATTCGGTTGGAAGATCGGAGGAAACCCTTGTTATAACATTGACTACGCGAGCCAAATCTGGTATGCATAAAAACATTTTTTTTACCTTATCATTAATATTCGTACAATGTTTCTTAATATACACGTAAGGTAAATGTGAAGTCGGCATTTCGGTTTTGACCCTTATGCTTTGCATTTACTTGCATTTCTATACATGTATAAGGCAGTGAATCCAGTTAAAAATGTTTAAGGTACAACACAGTTGAAGGCTTTTAATTGTGCACAGCTGATAATTAAATGTAGGTGATTGTAAATGGAGAAATATATATATTTTGGTTCGGGTATATAATACACAACAGGAGCTGTTGCTGCATTTTTAAAACAAGTTGTGTCGCGTATAACTAAAACGTATTGCTTACTTTGGGCCAAAACAAAACGAACATATAAACCAGCATGTGAACTTGCGGACCTTTACATGCTGGTTCAGTTTTGGGAAATAAGTGACGTTTAAAGACAAAGCAGAATTCCATGTTCTACGAACATGTTTCTAGTTTTCTACTATTGATGATATAGTGCGTAAAATCAGATCCGCTTTAACTGCTTTGCATAATTATCACAAACTCTCTCAGGTGAAGAAATAGGTGTTTGTTATGGAAGGCATTATACCTTCTAATAATTTTGGCATACATTGTAGATTTCTTTTCAAGTATAATACAGATGTTTTGGGTTAAATAATTCATCTTACTGGTGGATTTATCTATGCCCAAACATGAGTTGTGTGTGGCATCCATATTAACAACTTGATTTAAATGCTGTGCTATTGAATGTTTTGTTCATGTAAATGTTGAATTAGATCATCATGGATAGCTAAATAAATCATATGAACTGCTGGGTTGTACGTCAAAAGCTATATCCGAATGATACAGATCACTATACAAAGACATGCGCCCTGAATAAATCTCAATTATTAATAAATAAACTAATACATGTGGTATAAGTATATATAAGTATATATACATCGTTTTCATGTTATCTTATTAATGAATGGACAGTTAACATATAATAATATTAAACGTATAACCAAATTAATACGATATACACTAATTATGTTCTATTGCTTTCTACAAACCATAAAAACTGTGTAATAAACGAGCATTAAATTAAAAATTCCCAAATAGAAAAATACTCGTTTATTTAAGTGTTCAAGCAGTTTATATAACCGTTTTAATTGTCTACATAAAAGATATTATTTTAAATTTAAACATAAGAATCGCATTAATAGATTTCACATCAAAATTATCTTACTGCGTGAATTGTTCTAGCTCATGCATATTAAGACACAGCTAGGTCCCTGTTGAACACAGACCAATTCATAAACGCGAGGCCTAGAAACCTAAACATCGAGCCATTGTTAGTGGTTCAGGTTGTCATGCCCATCAAAAAACTAATATGTGCGCAACACTTAACAAGTATGATATTTACCGAATAAACTACGCCATTTCGTACCTTTCATACCTTCTTTAAAGAACTTTAACTATTGCTTATTTCAATTATTATTTATTATGCTACATATATAAAAAAAGATATACTAATCATCAGAATTGTATGCTGGTGCTGCATTATAACTATTTAGATACATTTATAAAAGTTAATTTTGCTAGTTTCGAAGATGCAGCAGTATATTTATGTGCATCTATCTGCAGAATTCTGTGCCATGTCACCATGTAACCTTGAAAAGTGGTATGATAGTTACTTAAGGAGTGGAAGAAGCATGTCGATTTTGAATTAAACCGAGCGAAAATAAACCATCTTGTATAGGAGATGTCGTGCTTAATACAAATTTTAAACGTAAACAGTTGTGTTATATTAAACGCATATATTCAAATATATATACACATTTATAAGTTTTTGAATTTCAATAGGTGCGTTTGGAAAGAATTAAGTTATGAATAGTTTTAGTTTCAATTGCAGTTAATGTGTTGGTATTCTAATCGTGTGCAACTCCCGACAATAGAAATTGCTTATAAAGAAATTGATTGTTTACTTTGACATAAAACGACCCCAAAAATTTACAGACACTTTATTATTTTTATAATTAGATAATGGATCCTCTCCATCGATCGGGGCTGCAGTGGGAGGGGCTGTAGGTGCAACTGTCGTAATAGTCATAGTGTTTGGGATGTTTATATTATGGAAGAAATCTAAACGTATGTATAAACTGTATTTGTTTGTGAAATAGCATTTTATAATGTATATAAGAGGATATCGACAAATAACCATACCTTAATACAGTAAATAGACCAAGTCCATATTTGCCTCCTCACTATATAGAATTATAGAAGTGTACATATATAAACAGGTACTCTGACGTTACAGAGCAGCATACCGTTTTCAACCGATATTAAGTCTGTAAATTAATATTATTCAACTACTAGTTATTCTTCGTTTAGAAAATATGGCAAATAAAATCAGTTTTCAAAGTACAAATATCCTCTCTCTGTGTTTTGCCTAAATAAGTGGTTGTACATTTCAGGTAATCAAGCCAGTGGTTCAAAGTACGATGACTTATTAAATGCACAGTATGTAACAATAATTATAATTATACCATACATCTTTTCCCGTTGTAAAATCCCATGTTTTTTTAAATGTCATCACCTTGGCACGTTATATTTTCGATAACTTTTATAAGTAAAACTTATTCATCCGATCGCGTAACGTATCGTGGTACCACATAGCTCATTTCGCCTATGTTTATTTTGGTTGTCATTAAAACTTCAAATTGATTCGCAAGTCGCTAAATTATGTATGTTATGGTTGTCTAAACGAACAGCTGATGTGCATGACTACGAAAGTCTTCATTATTGAATAAATGAGTGGTTTGTATAATGTATAACTGCAGACTGATTTCTAAACAGATCATTTTAAACGTTATGTTGGCTGTTATCATGATACATGAACGTGTTTGATCAGTAATTGTTTTGTGTGCACCTTAAACAAGTAATATATAATTCATTATAAACCTTAAAATAGTGTTTCATTGTTTAATATGATACGTGCTTAAGGAAAATGATATTTCATATGAACAAATCTTGAAAACAGAACATTCAGCCTTGTTTGGTTTACATAAATTTCACTGAATTAACTGATATTTAAAAAAAATACTTACAATTACTATCATGTTTAATAATAACATCGCCTCATTTTAAATGTATTTTATATAACTTCTATTTACAAATTGGATACATGACTTGAAAATCCAACGGGAACGTGCTATTGTTTGCTTCAGGATTAACGTCTCTGCTGTCAGTACCAGTTCCGAGTATGAAGCCTACCGAGTTGGTATGATCTAAATGCAATAGCAAATGCATGCCATGTCATGTTTATTTGATATGTTTGTTGCGGTGAAATCGTTACAATGATTTAATGTTACAAAATAAAGTTAATGCTAACACAGTTAAGTCAATATAGTTCAGAGAAAAAATGTGAAAAATAGGCATAGTGAATGTTCTAGAGCATTATCAGAACAATGTGATACCATAATATCGCTTTCAGGCAATATACCTATTTCAAATTGAAGATAGAAAAAGTTGCGACACGACACTTAACATAACAAATGCGCATATGTACAGTAAGTGCAACTCATTTTGGGGTCTTGAAGAGAACTTCAGAAAAAGAAATTTAAACCGGCGTTTCATTTCAGATTCCCAGGACAAAAACCAGTACGAAACACTCGCTGAAACTTCTTTTCATGAATACTCGGCCATAACACATGGTGGCACACAAATGCATAATAATATGAACCGCGTATCTGATGTTTCAGACAATCATTGTGCGAAGGAAGAAAACAGCTATGTAAATTTAATGTTATCGAAAACTGAAACTTAAAACTATATACTGTTCTTGGAGCGGCATTATAATGACAAAGTAGATATCAGTTAATTAGACTACTTACCAATTGATGCATATTTAATAATCTATGTAGTGTTATGTATGTATAAGAAGTATGTATATGCTGTGCATGAGCTGTTTGTAAATGGTATAAAAGCATATGTAATGAGTAACCACAAGTACTTATATTTCAACACAAAGAGACTAATTTCGAATGACGTTTCTTATATCTTGAGTATGACATCACAATTCGGCTTTTCCTTCAAATACACAAGAATTTAATAAACACGTTAATTACATGTTTACACAAAACTGTATCACCAATTCTTATTATTATGTCAGCTTTTGTGATACGCCTTTATAGTTTGTTGAATGTTTTGTTTGTAAATCTGGTAAAAAGAGTTTCTTTAACGGTGAATATATAACTTTGTTTGCATCTAAATAAACAAATAGTTGGGCTATGTGGATCTAAATAAAAAAACAACACATGTTTGGGTTAATGTAGCATGGGAGACAAATAAATCTGATAAATTGATTTGAGGTTGACCCAGTTGCTTTCCATTGTTTAAAAAATTGCTATTACAGTAGGGCATGTATTCGTGAGAGGTTTTCTTTTTGTATCACTATTTCTATTTAAGGTATTGTTTTATTTAAATGAACATTCACTATTAAATTTAAAACCTTAATTTAGGAGCTATTGTTATATTTGATACTGTGTTGGATATTTATTGTTTGAATACATATAAGGTTAATGTCATATTTTTTTATCACTTGATAAAATTAAATAAATAAAGATTATGTGTATTTCAGATCAGAACATGTTATATTTATTACATATGTCTGTATCTACAAAACAAGCTCATACAGCAACGACAAAACTTCAGTTCTGTCATCATTAGTTTACCTGCAAAAAGGTAATGAGCATCGATTTAAATGCAAAAACTGAAATAAATGTCGCTTAATTGTTTTTGCACAAGTATAGACAATTCATTGTAAAGTGGACGTTTCTGAACCAAAAAAAGTGCAACAATTATTAATTACTTTTATACTCTGCGCGAACTATACATGAGCGAATAGTTTCGGCAGAAGAAACCGTAATGCCGAAGGGAGATCTCTTTGGTGATTGTTTTTGTTTCAAGTAAATTTATATAAGTTCCATTCATTTGTTTACGTAAGTTTCATTCGAAATGTACCAGGGACAATCATGAGCTTGCTATCATTTTTAGCTGCTTGTGCATTTTTTTGTTACATATATTAAAACTTAATGGTGGAACAAATTAAACACCAGATTTTCAACAAACCGATTTAAAACTGGTGTATGACAATTATAGGAAACTAAAATCCTTTATATTGTTAACACACTATTAACATCCGTATGGTATAATGCAATATTTTATTATATTATATCTACCAATAACCACATTGTCTAAGAAAGAAAGAAAATCAGAACACTACTCCGGACTAAAAAAATTGTCAACAGAAAATATTTAATACGGTGAAAACCATACAAGTTAAAAAAGAACCCGAACGTAGGTAAATGTTTAATTTTATTTCTTTTTTAGAGATTAATTTTATTGCAAAGGCTATATATTCAACTTTGAGTGCATTTGTTTTTTCTGATGTCACCTCGTTATGCAACGATCGCTTTACTTCATACGCTGGGAAGACATAAGTTGAATTTCATTGTTTAGTTTTTGAGGAATTGCAAAATTGTCCGACTTAAAATTGTGTAGTAGTGCTGGATTCGCAGATTTGATTCCTAGTAACTATCAACAGGATTTTTATTACTAATCATAACAGCAACTTGATTACGTTTTGTCTTCAGGATAGATTTTGGAAAAAAACAAACAACGTTTAACGTATGAACGCAATTAAGTACTTTATGAACACTGGAATTGTGTCGTTTTGCTCCAAACAGTGAAGCAATTGTATGTTTGAGTATAGAGTATACCGAGTGTATACAATATAAGTCCGTATAAGTTTTTTGTTTTTTTCCGTAGGTGATCAATAAGTTTTTATGTGGGGAGAACAAGTCGTAATGTTGCCGCTTTGGTATGTTCTGCTCAATATATATTTGTTTATTGTAAACTGTGAGCAAACAAATAGGTTTGACAAGAAATGATAAAAACAACTTTTTTAAATTAACAACATATTATATGCTGCAAATATTGCTCTGTGCAATGCGTTGTGTTCTATGAACCACTTGCGTACTCTAGTGATGCAGTATCAATTGAACCGCGTCGTGCGAAAATGGATATAATTATATATCAGAACAGCGTAACTCCAGATATGGCACTTCATCCCTATATTGTGATGAGGAATTATACTGTCCGCGTATGAGCTCACTTAAACTTGAGTTAATGTATAGCGGATAATGTTGCTCCCGGCCAAAGTGCGCGAATGCGCTGGTTGGTCTGGATCTACACTGTGCGCATGTGGAATACTATCCGTTTTCGCTCGACTTAGCTCATTCCTTTATATGCTTTATTCTTAAATTCACTCTTTTGATTCAAATTAATCCATTAACTTTCAACTGGACAGAAACACTCGAAAATAACACGTTATTTATCAAATAAAATAAAAATTAACGGGTACATATGGGTCGTAAGACTCACTCTTTAACAACTCGATATAAATATATTTGAAACACGTTTGTAACTAATACGTTCAAATGATGATTTCTAATTAACATAACGGTATATTATTTGTATCGTATTTTTGGTAGTGTTATTACATTGAATATTGTTATTTAGGGAATGTTATTTATTCAATATGAGAACACCTCTCTTTAAAACATAAATGCTTGTTTTGATCAGGAGCAGATAAATGTAGACTTCCAGTAGGTTTTGTATTATCTGTTTGTTTCCCCTTTCCCGGGATCACTATACACATGTGTCTGTTGTCATTTAAATTCATCTTTAACATAATCTTTATATTTAGTTGTTGTTTAATATCAAGGGTTTCTTCAAAGTGTTTATTTAGCATTCTATAGGTGTAAATAAAAACAAAATATGATTAATGTTTAAAAAACATCACAAACAAATAAGGCAGCAATCCTCACCTTGATACATTTGTAAAACCATAAACGTGTGCATTTTCAATTTAACTCGACCAAGGACTCCTTTTCAATTGATATTAATAAAATACAGCATACTAAACGGTGAGCTATTCGTTTAAACACACGAGTAGATTGTTAAGTATTGAATTACCCAGTTTGCACGGTTTGCAAAGCAGGGTCATAACTGCTATCGGCCCCCCTGCTCATTTACAACCACCCCATTTAATGTTTACAAAAATCTGGGCAACAAATATTAAAAAAAAACATTTCAAGCAATGATTGTTTCAAACCGCCAATACAATTTTAATATCTCATCCGCCTTTAGCACGCTAACTATTCAAATGTAAATAGGTGCTGAAATTTGCAAACATCACATCGATTGGTTGGTTTTTGTTTTTGGTAATTTTCCATTTAAGAGTAGTAGTTAACTGGTGAATTAATTGCATTACTTTCAGATGTATACATTTAGTATTAAGTCAATACCACTTTTCCTTTTGTCAACAAAGGAAATACTTATAAAAGCAAAATTTCGATTCGATTTATTGAATTATTTTCAAAACAAACGGCGTTGCACATACAGACATATGCATACAAATCGTAGTTTTATGTTTCATTTACAAACGTACTTGAGATATAAGCGGTTACAAAAAGTTAAGTTACGAATTGTAGACCAGTTGTGATGACTTTTTTATATGCATAATGATAAAATACGGCAACTGCAACTTACTGACTGAATTACTTGCTTTCATATAATTTACTTATGGAAACAACTACCTCAACGTACTAGTCTTAGTTCAATCACTGGCTTAAAAGCCATACCGCTCTAAAAGACTTACGAGGCATAAGTCTCTGACTAGCTTACGATGCATAACTATCTCACTGGCTTTCGTGGCATAACTATCTCACTAGCTTACGAGGCATACATATCTCATTGGCTTTCGTGGCATAACTATCTCACTGGCTTACGGGGCATAACTATCTCACTGGGTTACGAGGCATAACTGTCTCACTGGCTAACGAGGCATAACTATCTCACTGGTTTACGAGACATAACAATCTCACTGGCTTAAGATGCATAGCTATCTCAATGGCTTACGAGGCATAACTATCTCACTGGCTTACGACGCATAACTATCTCACTGGCTTACGAGGAATAACCGTCTCACTGGCCTACGAGGCATAATTATCTCACTGGCTTACGGGGCATACCTATCTCACTAGTTTACAAGGCATAACTATCTCACTGGTTTACGAGGCATAACTATACAACTGGCGTACGAGGCATAACTGTCTCACTGGCTTACGAGGCATAACTATCTCACTG